>NC_056744.1:1522749606-1523019606 GCF_019279795.1 Protopterus annectens
ATATTTCACTGTTTCATCTACAAATAAAGTGCCTGTTGCCCTTGAGGAATAAATTGCCTATGTTACACTAAAAAAATGATACGCTAGTAATATTGCAATAGGAATGGATGGCAAATTGATAACAGGTTCACAGTTACTAGGTTTGTTCGCCAAAAAGGAGTGCAGTATCCATCCTCTTTGCAACACAGTACAGTATCAGCAATGCATCTATCTACTGTGGGATTAGAACCCACAGCCTTCTGCATCAAAAGCAAATACACTACCTGTTGTGCTATTAACAATGCAAGCAGACTCGGCATAAGCAGCACTAAACTTTTGCTTCCTTGCAGCTCTCAGCTTCTTGGAAAATCTACTCACTCAGCAGTATCTCTGAACTTTGCAGCACAAGAAATCTGGAAAAAGCCCACATTTTTTTTGGGGGGGGACAAAAGCCCAAAAGCCAGGGACACATTTTAAACATTGCTTGTATAATGTTGAAAAGTTGCTAGAATAAAATGCTGTGTTACCACCATACATTTCACTGCCAAGTCTTAAACCCAGAACCCTGTACAAAACAGTCAGAGCAACATACCACTATACCAAATCAGCTGTTTTGTGAAAGAGAGGAAGACTGAAACTTAAATGGCTACCATTTAGTGAATTCAGTTCTCACCATAGCTGTCAATCTCTTAGCAAAAAAAAAAAAAAAAAACACCTGGACAAAGCCAGTAATGGGGGAATACAGCCCCCAAACATATTCAGTGAATTCAGTTCTTACCATAGCTATCAACCTTAGCACAAAAAACTTGGACGAAGCCAATAATGAGGGAATACAGTCCCAAAAATAGGGACAAATTTCAAATATCCATCTTATAAACTTAGAAAATTGCTAGAATAAAAGGTTTTGTGTTACCATGTACTTTCTGAAGAATATGAAGTCTGAAATTCAAATGCTTGTCATTTTTATTTAACATTTGTTAACCAGGAAAGTCTGACTTGGAACAAAAGCCAATTTTCAGCAGAGGCCCAGGGAGAAACACTCCAGACACATGTCTTTGTAAGTTGGGAGGACAGCAGAGTACCCAGGGGAAACCCACACAAACACAGGGAGGACATGCAGACACCACACAGAAGGCACCCCAGCCAAGAATCAAACCAGAGAACCTGTAGTTGTCGGGCAACAATGCTACCACTGCGCTAGTGACTTTGTAAGGACACAAAACTACAGAAACCACAGATTTTATGAGGAACAGAACAGAACAAGTATGAGGGAAAGATCTACAATTTTTTTTACAAATGGTGGTGGGTAGGGAATTCAGGCTCTTGCCACCTGGGCCCAAGGTACAGGGTTCAAGCCTGTTCTCTACCCATCACCATATAGCACTTGGGGCATTACACACACACTTTGTATTCCTTACTTCAGAGTCCATAAAACATGTTGTAACATCCATCCACAGCCTGCAAAGACACATCCAAGCATGTACTTCCATCTAGCCTGTGACAACAAGAGTAAGTCCTTCCTGCAAGAGCAGCGCAAGCTGGGTGCTACCCATCCTGTGGATGTTGCAGTCTGATCCCCCTTCAAGTCTATGTAGTTGTAAAAGCATAGACTTCTGGGATAGCGCTTCTGCATGCTTTCTTCCTGATCTGGACTGCTGGTGAGACAGTCTGTATAGTGTGCGCATGCTCCATTCTGGTTCACCAGCAGTCTGGAAATGCTGCAAGTGCGCATGCACGATGTTCCATAACTCGCATTTTTATTTTTGTATTTTCTTTTTCTTTTTTCTTTTATTTTCTTCTTTGTTTACAGTTGGGGACGGCTGCAGTCCTGCAGCCCGATAGCATGAACCACCCCTGCTACTCATGCACCAATGCACTTGCCCAATGTTTTCTGGAATTCATTAATTCCAATGCGCTGGACCAGCTCATTCTTACTCCCACTAGAGGAAGCAACATCCTTGACCTGGTTATTACTAACATGAGCAACTGTTGCTCAACACCAATAGTCAATTCCTCCCTGGTTAGATCTGACCTCAAACTAATTATCATGGAAATCCACATCTCACCCACACCACTAGCAAAGGTAACAACCTTGAAAAACTTCTCCAAAGCTAAAAAAAACTTAAATATACACAGATCATGATACTTCATAATGCCTATCTTACTCCAGTCATTATGAATAAAATATACCTAACCACCTCTCCATTCTGTTCCTATTGTGATAATCACAAGGCTGATCTACTCCACATCTTCTGGAGCTGCAAGTGCACCTACAAGCTATGGTGCTCACTTAAGAGTCCAACTAGAAAACATGGGCTATGCAAAGTCCACCTTATCATGGAAACTAGTTCTCCTAGATATCATCCCCACAGGCCTGACTAAACTACAAACACAAATATTAATAACACTAGTTTCTTTACTTAAATACTACATTACATTACATTGGAAGGATAGAACATCACTCACATGGGAGGGTTTCAAACAATTAGCTACCAAACACCTACTAGCTCACAAATATTTAACCTACACTGAGAAATCCCACACTCACTTTACAGAATTTTGGAAATCCATTTTTGAACATATCCTAGCTTGAAGTTGGTAAGTTGGTATATATAATCAATGATGGAATTTTGGCATGTGTGTAAATACTTCTTACTGTTTTGCATTTATGTTTTATTATTCAGCAATGTATCCTCTGGCCATATCACTATCTGTCGATTAATATTGTTACGTTTTACTTTATCTGTTTTCATAAAAAAAAAAAAAAAAAAAGGAAATAAAAAGATTTTATACAAAAAAAAAGAAAAACTTTGGGCTCCGAAAAACAGAGGTGGTTAACTTCACGTCACCCATGCAAATGGAAAATAGGTGCATGACACCGAATCATACACCAATGCACTGTACGAACACGTACATAAATGCATGGAACTAGCCATACCCAACAGAACCAAGATGCTCTCCTCCAAAAAAAGGAAGCTAATCTGGTGGTCCCCTGACATTAACAAACTTTACAACAGAAGGAAGAAACTGTTGCAGAAAAAGGTGAAGTCCCAAGACTGGAAAAACTCCCTTATTAGCCTCAACAAAAAGTTGAGATATCCCTTATGAAAACCTCTAAAGCTAGCTATGAAGGCAGAATTGCAACAGACACTAAAAACAACCACAAAGCCTTCTACAGTTATATCAAGAATCTCCACGGCAATACCCAGATTTGCCCTGAGTTACTGCACAATGGTACCCCCTATACTGAGCTAACAGATATTGCCAACATACTGGCAGATAGATTCAGTGCCAACTTTACCCCCCCCCCGAGGAACAATCACAATACCAGAAGAATGCCAGGCACCCAGCATTACTGCAGCACAGGTTAAAGCTGCATTGTCCAAGGCCAAGAATACAGCTTCCATGGGACCCGATAATATCCCTGGCTGTGCTCTACATGAACTACAAAGTGAACTGGCACTGCATCTGTGTGCCCTGTTCAATCACAGCCTCACCTAAGGCTTTGTCCCTACAGAATGGTGCACTGCTACAGTCATCCCTCTCCATAAAGGGGGAGTGACTACAGACCCTGGGAATTAATACCTCATTAGCCTGACAAGTCTGATATGTAAGGCTATGGAGCACATCATCATGTACCTAATTAACAAGGATATAGAGAATCTCCAAACTCAGGATCCCATGCAATTTGGTTTTGTGAAGGGTAGATCATGCCTGCTCAACCTGGTTGACTTCTTTGAGTCAGTCACCAGAGCTGTGGATGAGGGCAAGGCAGTTCATGCAACCTACCTCAATCTGGCCAAGGCCTTTGATACCATTCCCCACTCAGGAATTATTGACAGACTCACCAAACTAGGCATCAACCCCTATATCACTACGTGGTTTTCAAATTGGCTCGCAGATAGAACCCACAGTGTGAAAGTAGCAGACTCCAAGTCAGACTGATGACCAGTCACGAGTGGAGTCCCACAGGGATCGGTACTGGGTCCTCTCCTGTTTGCCATCTACTTCTCAGAAGTCCAAGTCAACATGGAGGGACTCTGGCTGACCAAGTTAACCGATGATTGCAAGCTGGGAGCCATTATTAACTCCCCAAGTGATGTAGACATTCTACAGAAATGCCTCACTGAGACCAACGACTGGTGTTGAAACTATGGCCTTAAGCTTAATGCCAAAAAAATGCATCATCATTCCCTTTGGGAAAAACTTAGTTCCCACTAATTACCACATTGATGGTAGCCCACTGAACACTGAAGACATTATAAGAGATTTGGAGACACAGGTTGACAGCAACCTCTCCTTCAACCACCACACTGCCACTGTGGTCAGAAAGTCCTTCCGTGGCACATCTCATTACCAAGGGTTTTGCATCCAGGAATACAGAGGTTATCATCTCTCTCTACTCTTCCCTCATTAGACCAATCATTGAGTATAATGCCCCATTTGGCATGTACCTCACTAAACACCTGCAACAGCTGAAAAGGCCACAAGAGTACTTCACAAAGAGAATCCTAGGCCTTAAACACATGCCCTACATGGACAGACTCAAAAAACTCCAACTTTTCTCTCTCTCATATCATCTATTAAGAGGCGATCTCCACTTGACTTACAAAGTCATGTCTGACCCAGCCCTGTTAGAAATGTTACACTTAAAGAAATCCCAGTCCCTCCACACCACATGATCCAGGGATGTCAACTTCATTATCACAATACACAGAACATGCTGGAGGGATAGGCTTATCACCCAGAGACTGCCCATGCTGTGGAATAGACTTCCCATACATGTCAAGCAGAGCACCTCACTGGCCCTTTTCAAGAGAAATAGAAAGTTCACCCTGGGGATCACTCCAGTGGGTCTACTTGATAGAGGTGCCGGGAACTAACAATGGCATGATGCTAGGGCACTTCTATGGGCTAGGCTTGTAAAGGCTCCAGGGGCCATTGGCCTAGTACACACCTATGAACCTAAAAAGAGTGTAAAAATGTAAAATTAGTACTATGTGACAGTAGTGCATGATAGGACCCTATGTGGAGTATCTACAGTGCTGAAATGGTGCTGTTGTGAATGAGGCAGGGCTGGGAACTGTGCAGTATCCAGGTTGTATGCATGTATTACTATGCAAATTAGGTGGGAGTGCTGAATAGCACAAATGGTATCTGTGTCCACTGATCCCATCCGTGTAGGCACAGAACCATACTGTTGTCCACAGAAGAGGTAGCTGACATTAAAGGGAGGCATGTTTGCAGACTTGTAAGCTCATTGGAGCTCAGCGGTGCCTGTTTGTGAGGTATGGCGCTCTTTTGAGCAGGAGTGTATGTCCAGTGACTGCTAAGCTTTGTTTAACTTTGGGGTGCGTGTTTCAGCAAGTTTACATGTGTTTGCATGGCACGCCGCTGTGCTGAGTGTGCCTGTCCATGGGGGTGTGTCTACTGACTGCTGAGCATTGTTTATCCTTGTGGTGCAGGTTTGCCCTGTGCACTGCAGTGCTGATCAAGGAAGGCTGTAAAAAAAATTGGTTGAGAAACCCAATGAAATATTAATTACTAATGACCCCTATTTCACTTAAACTAGGTCCGTTAAAATCCCTTAATGAGGTACTTGCAGATAGAATGCATCATAGGTAGCTAATCACAAAGGCTGCACCTATAGCAGAGCACTATAAAGGCTACATAAACCCTACAGTTTGATTTCACCCTCATACACTGTACAAGTGGAGTACAGACTTGGGATTTTTAACTGAAGGAATGCTATGGGTTGCTTCAGGTCTTCTACATCTGTATGTGCTAGATGCTGAGGTCAGTGCTGATGCTGCTGCCGACAATAGGTCTAGACTGAGAAGGAAAAGAGTGTTCAGGCCTAGGATAAGCTATCACAATCTACATGAGCTGGAGATTGTAGAGTGCTAGAGGGTGGACAGGGACATACTACAAGAACTCACTGAGCTCTGTCACTCTCAACTCAGACCCAGAGCCAACAGAGGGGAACCCATCCCAGTGGAAACAAAGGCATGTGTGACCCTTAGGATACTAGCTACAGGTACTTTCCAAAGACCAACTGGGGACATGATGGGGGTCTCACGGGCATCAGCAGCCAGGGAACTCCATCAGTTCCTGGATGCCATGATACCACATGCCAGTAAGCACATTTATTTACCCCACACCCCTTAGGAGAGGGTCAGCAGTACACAACACTTCTACCATGTAGCACACTACCATGAAGTTCTGGGCACCATGGACTGCACTGATACATGCATCAAGGCATCACCTGGTGAGGAGGGTAAAATCTATGTCAACTGCAAGGGGTATCACTCCATCAACTGCCAGGTCATATGCAATGCCCAGGGCATTACCATGAATGCTTGTGCCTGCAGCCCTGGCAGTTATCACGACTCTCATATCTGGCATGCATTACAGCTGTACCAGATGTTTGCTAGGGGGACATCCCGCATGGCCATTTACTAGGGGATGCTGGCTATGCACTGGAACCATGGATGATGAGACCCATCAGAAATGCACACCCACCCACAGAAGAATGAAATAATGAGGCACATGCACAAATGTAGAACATCATAGAGCATGTGTTTGGCCTGCTGAAGTCATGGTTCCAGTCCCTCAATATATCCAGTAGAGCCCTGCAGTACTCTCCAACCATATGTGTACAGATGTTCACAGTATGTGCCATGCTACATAATATGATCCTGTGGAAACAGCTACAGCAGGATCAGCAAAAGGAAGGGATACACAGCCTCCTACCAGTGCCTAGTCCCCCCCAGCCACACCCACAGTGGGACTCGTAGGAGGGACCCCCTGAGTTTGCCCCTGTAGGCAGATGTAGGCATGCCCAGTATGTCCTGGCTTTGGCCAAGCGACAATGCATAGGACATGCACTGACAACCTAGGGCCCTAGGGACTGACACCTTATTCCGATTCGCATACATATAATAAAAATTATGCCAGGCAACCCACACAACCTATACCTAACCATGTATTGGCTGTGTACTGCGTGCATCAGACAGAGTCAGCCCCAAACTGCAGGTCTGTCAACTACTGCATTCCCAAGATAAGTCACTCTCCTATACACCACTTGTAAGGGGTACTAGAATATGGTAGCATATGTATGGACCTGCTGCATATAGTGGGCTAATGGGATACTTGCAAAGATTTAACAGCCACGTGGGACAACAGGTACTCTGTGCAATAGTATGTGCCCCCTAATATTCACTAGGCCACATGGCTGGAAAATCCACTACAGTATTCAAGGGAGATGGCAAACAGTGGAGTCACAGGACAGTCACATGACTGTCTATGACAGCAGAGCATGGGCTGGTTGTCCCCACCCTCAACACATCAGTTTTCCAATACAACTGCTGTAACAGTAAGTCTTCAATGATATATCAGTAGACCTGTCAATTCCAGGGCTGTGACAGAGAACCTGGCCACACGTATTTTCCACATAACGTAGGGGTGACAATGGATGTCTGTATGCTGTTGATAGTGTGAGGAATAAAACCTCTCTGTCTGGCAGCTGGTGTGGCTCACTGGGGTAGGGACATTAGCAGGGGTGATGGTGTTGATAGTTTGAATCTTGCAGCATCTACATCTTTTGCATGTGAGGTACTTGTATGGTGTTATTCCCACAGACTGTCATACTCTCAATCCGTTACTGCAAGAAAGCTGGACAAAGCCAGAGAGAATGGGGGGACAAAGGGCCACAACTACAGACAGACATTACACATGCTCTGATGAACCTAGAAGGTGGCTAGTACAACAGCAGATTGCAACAGGACAGATTAGCTGCAAGATGTAAAGGCTGTCACTTAAAAATGTGTCAGTAGTTACAACAATTCAGTGACTGCATTTTACAGTATTTTACCAGAAAAACACAACTGTATGAGGAACAGACCAGACATACAGGGCGAAATGATGGACATTCTGCAAAAACATGCACAGGGAGAGGTATGCAGGCTGTCACCCTGTATGTGGTGTTACATCATGTACCCCAGTCACATCATACCTCTCAATCTCTTAGAGCAGGAAATCTGGACAACGCCATGAATAAAAGTGAGACAAAGGCCCCAAAATAGGGATAATGTATAAATATTGCTCTTACAAACTTAGAAAGTTGATACAATAACAGGTCTTGCATTAGCATGAATTTCCTGATGGGTATGGAGCATGAAACTCAAATGTCTGTCATTATTTCTAATTTCAGTCTGTAATGAGTTGCCTCTAATTTTCCAGAAAACCACACTTTTATGAAAAACAGACCAAAACTACAAGGCAAAAATCTGGACACCCTTTGAAACTCTATACATTTGAGAGGTATGAGTCACACATTAAATACAGCAAACAGCTGGGGAATGCCTTCGACAAGTGCTGTACTGCAGAAGCAGGTGCAGCAGCCAATGTCTGCAGCACACAAAATCCTGGACAGGAGTACAGGTAGCTCCGGCTTGGAGTCACCTTGTAAGTGCTGACAGTCACATTAGACATGCTCCTACACTTAGCTAACCTGAGCACAAGTCTCTTCCTCACAAAGACCTGCTATGTGGAAATATGTCTGTATACACAGACAGCTACTTATACATATCTGTCTGTCCCTATCCCCCTCACACATGATTAGTGTATCTATCAGTATGTGTGCTCTCACACACACACACACACACACACACACATATATATATATATATATATATATACATATCGCTATATAAAGTGCAATCATACACAGACTCTTCACATATATCTACATACATTGCTATAATGTACACACACAGCAGCAGGTAAGGAGACAACCTTGTTATACACATTTATATATATATATATATATATATATATATATATATATATATATATATACGTATGTACAAATGCCCCCACAAACCCCTGAATGCTGGGGTTATCTGCACTTACAAATCACAAAAGTTCTCTGATAGGACCAGACCAATGCCGCAACAGTACATAATCCACTCACCCATAGACCCCTGTGCCTGCAGAATGTTACCCTGTAGATAGACACAGTTGAGCAGGTGTTGTAATGTACAATGGTTGCAATGCATGCCTTGGAAAAGCCATATTGCCCTTGACTACATGTCTGCCTATCTAACTGCAACAAGCCACTTATGGTCATACTGGTAACTGTACAGACATATCAGGGCTATTAACAGGTATATCACTCCTAGAACACTAGATACAATAACAGTACCAAGCAATATCACTCTGCAGGCCACCCATGCTGTCTAACACAAGGCTAATTTGCGTACTCCACAAGTACTGTGCCTGCATTTATATATATATATATATATATATATATATATATATATATATATATATAAAAAATATATATATTATATATATAAAACAGATATAACCTGTGGTACGTGAGATAATACTCCAAGCTATACTGTGTACTAACTAGATACAGTAGGTTGGGGTTCTAATCTTCCATCAGCCAGTGTGTGTGTGTGTGTGTGTGTGTGTGAAAATACATCGCCTTGCAGCACTGCAAACATGCCCATATGGCCTATTTCTGTGCAATGATTACGCATTTTAAGGCCCTATGACTACCTGCTGGCCTCTACATTGCCCTCCTTTACAAGGCCTGCTGATGTCATCCACCTTAAGAATGCTGGCTGACAATCTAATATCAGATAAACTCCGTGGCGCATGTGATAATTACTGCAAGCTATTATTTATTTTGTTAATTTATTTTTCATTATTACTGTTAATTAATTATTTATACATTACAGATTTAGAATATATTGTGTACATTGTTTCAATTGGTAGGGTTAGTTGTTAGTTTTTATTTGACAGTATTTACATACAATGTACATTTGCTATCCGTTGCACTAGATATTGTTGGTTGAATAAATCTTTCACGGAAAGTTAATTGAATAATTGGGCAATCAATTGTTGATTAAGGAAGATATTTAAGAGGTCCTTTCATAACATTAATTGTTCTGAAGAAGATCGTAGATACGGACGAAACCTAGGTCGACGTTTTCATGTATTTTATTTTGTATCAATAAATTTTGTTTGAGCGTTTATGGACCTTGGAATTTGTCTTCCTTAAAGCACGGCAGCAATACAGTATTTGATACAGCACGTCCACCCAGGTTGTTGAGCTTTCTTCCAAAGTTTTATTTTTTGGAGGTATTTGGTTCCTGGTTCTTCAGTGTTCAGCTATGGAGGAAGAAGGCGGTGCAGTCGAAGTGGGAGTGCTTCTAAAAGAAATGAGCGAGCAGCTTAAATTGCACACAGCATTAATACAAAAACTTATGGCAACTTCCAATGCCAGTATGGAGTCCACTGAAAGCTTGGGGTTACCGCTTACACAAGCAACCCCCTTGCTGCAACCTACAGTGTCCGGCCACAATGGTAATATTAGCGGTGGCCAGTGTGGAAATCCATTGCGTAATAGAGAACAAGTGGAGTCGGTATGCAGTGATTCATGGAAGGTAAATCAGTATCTATTCAACTCCAAACACGCCTCCACTAACATCACCGTTCACAGGTTGGAGGGTAACATGAGAGAATGGCTACGGACTTTTGAAGTTAAAATGTTTAAGTTAAAAAGAACACAGATGGAAAATGGATACCTGCGCAAAAACATTGAATTGGGGCTTGTCCCGAAAGGACTTAGATTGTGGAGATACCCCAACGGTAGTGAGCACGATTCCGACATGCTCAAAGACTTGCATGAATTATTTAATAAAACAGGTTTAGCCCTAATGGAAATCATGATCACCTATAATGACAAAAAAATTGATTTACTTTTATCAGAGTTGGATGAACTTAATAATCACATTAGTCAGGATCTTCTTTTTGACCAATATTACACTAACTATATTAACATTATTAAGGAAGTGGAATACAGTTGTAAAGTTATTTATGATAAAAAACAAAATAAGATCCAGAGGGACATGAAAGTATATTCATCGGGATTGGTATATCCCAAATCTAAACCAATACAACGTGGTCATAGCGACGGCAGGTCGGAAGTAGGCATTAACCGTATGGATGTATTAGATGACATCACTTCCCCCCTTCAGTCGGAAGTATATAGACATCGGCAAGGCAGTCCGGTCGAGGGAGAAGGTCCTAGAAGATCCAAACGGATAAGAGGGCAACATCAATATGAAGAAGAAGAGGAATGTGACTACACAGGGACACAACCGAGGAGGGATTTCGATAAAAACAAGAAGGTTAATTTTCCACAACAACAACAACAACAAAAAAACGTGTGGGGGGCGCGCAAGTAGCCGTTGGCGTCCATCATCAGGAGGTACTTGGTAAGCGTTTTAACTTTCAGTCATTTAATAGTTTTGGGTTAATACCCTTGGGAAAGGCATATGGTTCACACACGCGTAGATGTGCCGACCCACTCACAGACGACACAGGCAATTTGCAAGATACCCTCTTAAACAGTACAGAGACAGGGGTTACTGTTTCTGATGTTATATCAGAGATTGTGAACAGATTGCAAGTAACTATGGACAGTGACAATAGTTTGACTCAAATACAGTATGTGGGTTTATGCGACACATCGTGTGATTTAACTTCAGTTACCAGTGGTGGGCAACGGCCACTCGTTGATACAAACATTTCAGCAATTAAAGATTCTGGTAATTTAGCCAACAACAGTTTCAATCAGGACAATACAGATAGTAATGATTTTGCATGTGGTTCATCTTTGAATATACGTGAGGGACAATGGCAAGTGGACGACTTCATTATATCGAATGAAAGAGACTTTGATAATGTTGCTGATTACATTTTTGACAATGTTTCTGATAAGGTGTGTGACGAAAGTCACGATCCATTGTGTGATTTAACAGTGTATGCATACGATGAACAATTATTGACTGCTGATATAAATATTTCAAATGTTAGTAATGATGAAATTCGAATTGATAGCGATCCGGTTATGATGTTTGATAACAATGTGGGTTCACAGGATAATTTTAGCACACAATCTGAACAAGAGGGGGAATGTAGGTTGTTTTCTAAACCCAAAATTGTGATGAATAACAAAGGAGATTTTAAATTATATAATTATACTAGCCAGTTTTTTGATAAAGAATGTGTTGATTTATTTTCAAAAGGATTTAGTTTTGTACCATGCAGGAGGGGAAATCTGGTAAATACAATTTTGGATTTGAAATTGTTTACCCGTAAGCTGAATTTGAAAATATTATATCAAAGTAATTCGTGGGGTATTAATGAGAATTGCATTAATAGAATGTTAAAACCCAGCACTTATAATCCACCCATGCATGACAGTGTGGCAATCTTTGAGAAAGTGACTGAAAATGACATTAGGAACGCTTTTACCGAATATAACAGGGATACCAATATTAATAAGAACTTGACTACTCAGGAAGACGTTAATTTAAACAGAATTTTAACAACTAAAAACATTAGAATTATGAAACCCGACAAGGGTAGTGGGATAGTTATAGTAGATCACTATGACTATGTTTCGTACATGAATGCTTTGTTGTTGGGCAACACATATAGGGAAACAAGTAGGAATGAGATTAACATAGCGTATAATAGGATAGACACCACACTATTTGATATGTTGTTTCAAGGAGAGGTGGACGAACATGAGTGGCAATTTTTACAGAACGAATATCCAGTTATAAGTGGAATATTCGGAATTCCCAAAATACATAAAGGTCTGGATAACCTACAATTCAGACCTACAGTGGACGGTAAGCGTAGCAAAACACATTTTATCAGTCAATTCTTGGACCACCACCTGAAACCAGGCATTGAGTTTTTTTCACACATTCTCAAGGACTCCTGGGACTTCTTGGGCAAAATTAAATCCATAGAATTTAATGATGGGGACACATTCATTACTTTGGACGTGTGTAATCTTTTTACTGTTATACCCCACGACAGTGGGCTTGACTGGCTAGAAGAACAATTATATTATACCAAATTATACGATCAAAACAAAGTAAATGTTATAGTTAAATTAATGGAAGTTGTTTTGAAAAATAATTTTATATTTTTTGAGGGGGCACACTATAAACAGATTAGTGGAGTGGCCATGGGGGCAGCGTGTGCCCCCAGTTTTGCGAATTTTGTTTTGACATATTGGGAAATAAATTATGTGTTCAATTCAGACTATTTTAAATACGTTAAGTTTTATGGTCGGTTTTTAGACAATTTATTTATCATTTGGGGAGGGGGACAAGTAGTACTAAAAAGTTTTTTGGAATACATTAATAGTAGTGTATGGTTCTTAAACTTTACGCACGTTGTTAGTCAGGATAGCATTAGCTACCTGGATATCAGTATGACTTATGACAGAACCAAGAATAAGCTTGTGTCCAATATACATAGGAAGTCCACCTTCTCAAATTCTTATTTACATTATGATAGTTGGCACCCTCACCATCAGAAGAAGGCGGTGGTAAAAGGTCAGATGGTGAGGGCAGCAAGAATGGTCAGTGAGGAGGTGGATTTTGAACGAGAAATTAAATTTATTATTACATTATTATTTTTGAATAGAGGCTACCCTAAGGATTTTTGCAATAACATTGCCAAAGAAGTAATAGACAAAAGACATAATGGATTTTATAAGGCCCTATTAAATTGTAGTGAGGTGGTACCTATTAATGGTGACAAAGGTGAACTTGTAGATATTAGGAAATTTGTTTGCAACAATATTCCTTTATATATCACTACCTACAATGATATATCAATGAGAATTAAAAACATAGTGAACAAAAACTGGAATTTTATTAGTACAGACAAGACAATAGGGGAGACTTTTAGAGGGCGTGTAACACATGTATACAGGAAGGACACATCCTTTAAGGAACTTTTTGAAAACTTGAATGTTAACATCAACAACACCTCTCACAAGCCTAAGGGCAATTTTAAATGCGGTAGGTGTTCAATACGTAAATATATGATTAATATAGGTACAGTTGTGATAGTCAACAATCACAACATTAAAATATGTCAGCACATTAATTGTTATACCACTAATGTTGTATATATTGCCGTCTGCCAACAATGTGAAGGTTTTTATGTTGGCAAGACGAGCAGGCATTTAAGAGATAGGGTTAAAGAGCATTTACTGGATATTAAAAATCACAAAATGACGAACGCTTTAGCTAGACATATAAATCAACACGAAAATCATTCTTTCAAGTTTTTTGGTGTAGTACACCAGAGTTTGGATGCACAGGGCAAATTAACCAAATTTAATTTGGACATCCTAGAATTAAGGATGCAAATATATCTTAATGCACATCAGTACCCTGGACTTAATGAATATATCAGTATAAAGCCTATTTTACGGCTCAATAACATTAAGGGTCATTGATTTTGGTTTACCTTTGTGTAGATGTTTACAGATATACGCACTATATGATGGTTTTTATATTATATTTATATATTTATCAATTTGTATATTTATTGGCATATTTGCATTTACTATTTATTATATATAACTACCTATTTTTTACCATTTATTTATTTAATAAGTTTAACCTTGGTATACACAATTTAGTACACATATGCATATGTTTAGTTAGCACAGTAAATTTGTATAGTAGGTACGCATTCAGTATTTACCTGTGGGATGTTATCCACGGACAACTTTTTTGAATATGTCGGAGATAATATATAAAACCGGACATATATACACACAATCAATATATACTGTTATATACATATAGCTATATGTACTACATGAGGTTTTTACATTATTTATGTACTTATATATTTATTATCTGTACATTCATTACTATTTTTGTATTTATTACTTATTAAGTATGTATTTAATGTATTTTTAACATTTATATCTACTTACATGGTTTATTTAAAGGATTATATTGTTTAATGGGCACAAGTTTTTTTTAATGAACCTCAAGCAATTTTATCTATTTATATTTTTATATATACATGTACATACATCTTTGGCACGATATTGGGTTGGACACTTGTTTGTTTTGTTTGTTTTGTGCGTTTAGACTTCCCCCCTTTTTTCCCCCTGTACACAGACATATGTAACCAACATATAAGATATATATATATATAAAATTTATTACAAGTTATTACATTCAATTATATCGCTTGCAGTATATTAATTACAGCAATAACTACTCCTACAAATACACGCATACATTCATTAATTTGGAAAAGTTAATATTATTATTATCATTATTATTATTATTAATTTTGTTAATTTATTTTTCATTATTACTGTTAATTAATTATTTATATATTACAGATTTAGAATATATTGTGTACATTGTTTCAATTGGTAGGGTTAGTTGTTAGTTTTTATTTGACAGTATTTACATACAATGTACATTTGCTATCCGTTGCACTAGATATTGTTGGTTGAATAAATCTTTCACGGAAAGTTAATTGAATAATTGGGCAATCAATTGTTGATTAAGGAAGATATTTAAGAGGTCCTTTCATAACATTAATTGTTCTGAAGAAGTTCGTAGACACGGACGAAACCTAGGTCGACGTTTTTATGTATTTTAATTTGCAATAATAAATTTCATTTGAGCGTTTATGGACCTTGGAATTTGTCTTCCTTAAAGCACGTTAGTAATACAGCTTTTGAATCAGCACTTCCACCCAGGTTGCTGAGCTTTCTTCCAACGTTTTATTTTTTGGAATTACTGCAAGCTACCGTGTGTAATGCTAAATAAGTAGGGGTTCTACGTTTACATCAGCCAACTCTGTGCGTGTGTGTGAATATATCCCTTTGCAGCATTACAGACATGCCCATGTGGCCTATCTCTGTGCAATGGTTATGCATTTTATGGTGCTGTGACTAGCAGCTGGCCCTAAATTGCCTCCCTCTAGAAATGCATAACTGATGTCCGCCACCTGTCATACACATCAACTCCATCACCACACTTTGTTGATTTGTAGGTTCAGAAAACCCAGGTGACATGTTGCAAGGGTAGCAGACCTTAACACAAAGTATGAATGCATGAGTACACTGACTGCCACCATTGTCCCTGATAGACTGTTCTACACATATCCGCCTAGGGAGCCATGCACGTACACTGCTGTACCTTGCTGTTGTCATATATCTGCTCTGCTGCCATGCCATTCTGTGCTGTTGTATTGATGCCATGTGTCCATGGTTTATGTCCTCAGAACCTTGCAACAGAAACATACACAGGTCCATGACACAGCTGTCATTCTGTAACACTCCCGCCAGTACAACATTATGCAACATAAGATACACAAAGTTTGATGTGTAGTCATGCCACATGCCAGCATACAGTACCAGTTGTGGGCCACAACAAGTGGCATGGCAAAACAATACAGCACTACATAAGTACATGTGAAGTAATAAAGTCACCCTGTGCATCAGACACATAGTTGCATTTCCCTGCATTGATGGCAAGGATGACAGGAATGTGGCACAGGTATCAATCAGATGCACAGGCTTTGGTGTGGTGTGGGGGTGCTGGAGGCCTAAGCTGTGCCAAACAGTTGACAGCATGTGTGAGACTCAGGAAGGGGTGTGGGTTACATGGGCCATGTAGAGGTATCATGTGTGTCTGTAGGTGACCTACATGTGACAGTGGTATTTCAGTGTGTGCGTATGTACACAGTCAAGCCCAGTGCTAGCCCTACATGTGTGTATGGTGAACAGCTCTGGGCTATACATGGTAGCTTGGACAGATCACCATCTCCAGCCATGAACATGAGAACTGTCTCTGCCAGGAGCAGCACTGGTACCACTTTGCCCAAGGTCAGATTCAGTGCTAGTACCTGACAGTGACTGCTGTCTGCTGAGGCTGTGTCCCCCACAGGACAGCCCAGGATCATGTGCCCATGGCCTGCCACATTGTGGTGTGGACAGCATACTTCCCTCTGTAGTGCTGGAGGTACTGTCACTACAGAAGTGTGACTGTGCATGGCCATGTGGACTCTCAGCAGATGGTAGTGTTGACCTATATCCACATGAATGATGCCCAACTCCAACCAGATGTTCCAGCACAGACAATGTGTGGTCCAAGACAGACACTGTCTCAACCCATCTGTCCACTACATTCTTGAACCAATCCAGGCTGTCCCCAATGCAGTGAAGGCAGTCATGGATGTCAGACTGTGCTGCATCCATAACCCTAAGCATATGTCTGTCTGGCTCTCATATGCAACCAAAATAGCTGGAAAGCACTACCATTAGCCAATGATATGCCACCACAGTGCAATATATAAGGCTGTCATGTAGACCTGGGCCCCTTTCTTAGCTGTTCAGATGGACATTACTGAAGTGTGGAGACTACAGCATCACAGTGGGTAGGTATCATAACTGTCAGCTGTAGAGCTTTATGCAGTATGTCCACGGTTTCACATATGTGTGGTCAGTATCCCATGACATTGTAGTCATCTGTCAAATCACTGGCAAATCATTGTGGGTTGACGTCAGTAATGAAAGACACAAATTTGAGTGTCAGACTTCATACCCATCAGAATATGCATGCCACTGCATTAGGTGTTACTCTATCATCTGGCTATCTTTGTAAGAGCACACTATAAAACATATCCTTAACTCTGGACCTTTACCCCCACATTAAGTATGGCTGTATCCTGATTCCTTGTTCTAGGGGCTTGAGGGGTATGGTAGGTCTGTAGCAGCTACCTTTATGTGTAGCTGTGCATGCTGCAGGCTAGAAAACATAGGGGGAATGTGAACACTTTGACAGCAAGCTGTATGTGTATGTGTGGTAGCCATGTCAGCCCTGTCATTATGGCAGAACTAGGGTAAGGGTACCCTTTACAGTCCAATTGAGGCATGTAATTAAGTAACATCTGTTATGGAATAGTGGCAATGCCAGAGTAGTAGACAACATATAGTTAGGCTATACAGACATGTGCAGTGTGTCCCTACCTGCAGGCCTTTGACTTGCAAAACAAGGTAGCAGTTCATTAACTATCAGTAACTTGTGTGGATTATGAATGCATGACTCACTCATTACTTGCTGTCATCACAATAATGTAATTGAACTGCAACACAAAACTGGAGTTGAACCCAGGAATGCGCATGGCAAAATGTACTGCAAGCAAGGCATTTAATACACTGAGCTACTGAGTCACTGCAGATGTGTTTGTATTTGCAAGATATATGTGCACACATACAGGCTGTGCGAAACATTTCTATATCCATGAGTATGTGCATGGCTTTATATGGTTGTATTTCTGCACCAGGGTCCCAGTTGTACATGTATTTTGCCATTGCTACCTTAGCAAGTGTCTTTTGACAAATTGCTGATAAAAGGGCACACATACCTGTTATCATATGCCTCACTTACATCTATTATTATGTCTTTGGCTCTCCAGTGGTGTATTATTGCACCAGAGTCCAAGCTACACTCTTATTTTTCCCATTAGTGCTTTATTTCAATTACATGCTTAATGACTGTAGGTAGCAATCAGTATACTTTGCTGGAAACACCAGTATAATTTAAGACCTGTGTAGCATGGTGAGTGAATGTAGTTTGCTATAGTTGAGAGGGGTCTGGATTCGAGACTTGGTAGAGGTGTTTATTTTCTACATGTGACTAAAATAGCTGTGCACTTTGACAGATTTTTGTAGATGAATTTCGACTCTCAAACACCATAGAGAGGGGTGAGGACAACATAAATGTCTTGTCAGGCCAATTGGACCAAATTATTTGTGTCCAGTGGACGTGTGCAAAATGGAGAGATATGTATAGGGTGATTTTTTTTTGTGGGACAGGTGCCCATTTTTTTCAATGAAGAGAGAGTGGAATGTTGGGGAAGGAACATAGGTACTTGTGGGGAGGTAAGCTGGGTAGGAGAGGATGCATTTGCAGACAGACAAGACAGACAAGACAGCAGACAGGGGTGGTGTGTGACACATAAGGGGGTAAACACCTTGGATGTGGTGGGTGTTGTGGACTCCAACATGCACATGCCTCCAGAAGACAGCAGAATCCCTCATGTCCCCTTCCTTGGAACAGTCAACACTGCTCCTTCACTGCCCTGAAGGTGGTTGTGCTGGAAGCTGGGTGCCAGGGCCAGCCTGCCCCACCAGGTTGGTTAGTGTACACTCAATCTAGTGCAGGGAAGGTTCAAAGGTTTGCTGAATGATCCTGTGCACCATGCCCAGCAGTTGCTTTCAGGTGACTGCAGCCCCTCCACTACAGCTCCCAGGGGGATGCCAGGTGCCATACCCTGAGACAGTTCCGACCAATGCTGCAGGAGGTGCAGTGGCAGCGGAGGGGGCATGACTGGCCTGGGTCCCAGATGTGGTAGGACCTGGTGCCATGGCCAGTTGAGGCAAGGTAGGTGGATAACCGGGAACCAGCCTACCCTGATGTGCTGTGGGAGGTATACCAATAAGTATAGGTTAGTTATGAACAAAACATTGTTAGTAATAACAGCATGTCAGAACAGTGGAAATAACCCAATTACATATCAATGCATATTATGTGAAACACAACAATAAAAAACAGAACAGTCAGTATGTTAACAGCATGTCAGTAACACTTACAGCATAAGGCCAACAAAACAGGTACTTCAACAAGATATGTTAATATGCAACTATTATAATACATAATAATAATAATAAAACACATGCCCCAAAATACAGTTAATGTAACAACATATGTTAATAGTAAACCACAATGAACGGATAACAATAATAAATAAATGAAGATAAGGAGTGGGGAGAGAGAGAAAATCAGTCCATTAGTACCATTATAGGTTATTTACTTGACAACAATACTACTATCTACTGTATGGGTCTGTCTTTTCTTTATGAGTACAGGTCCCCTATAGGTGCTATAGCATGTGCATGCCTCTCAGGCTATTTGCATGGGACAGTATGGGCCATGCACTAACAACTGTGGGTACACAACTACACAGAACACTTGAACATCAGGTGGACATATATAACTACCAAGGTGTACTGTGGGCTAATGAAGTGATAAGTTGCAGTTTAGGTAATCATGTCGATGGAAATTCTGTGACAGACAGATTACACACTACTAATTACATTACGTGACAGCAAGAAACTTGAGAGACATGTATGTGTACAGTACAGAAACTAAACAATTATCATGCCTTCCTTGGCAGGCATGGGGATAGAACCCAATAGCAATGACTGCAGAGGATATCTGCATGGAATGTATGACTTTGCTGCGGCAACTTTTAACAGGCACTCCAGGCATACAGGTATACCAAGATTACACATTTAATTTATTTCATTTTATTTTATTATTACATTTATTTCCTTTATTTTATGCTGCATTTTCAAATTCTTGATAATGATTTTAACAGTCTGTGACATCTAAACACACAATTATTTACTCATAATATGGGCTTCCTCACCTATTTACCTGCAGTTCATGTGGAGAAAGAATATGTAAACATTATGTGACTGATACTGTAATATTTAGTTCTACATAGCACTGGATTCAAACCCTGGTCTGTGTGTGGCAAAATGTACTACATACTTAACATTTAACAAACTGAGCTACTGAGTCACTGCTGATTACTGACTCATATTTCCCTAGGGCTCACCTGGAACCAAAATATGACCTGGTAGAAATACTACAGTTTTATACTAGACTGCAGTGACAGCAGAACATACATGCATAAAATAAAAGCATGATGGAGATAGTAGGTAATCTATACAGCAGTATATAAAATTCAGGTGTACACAATATACTGTTAGTGGGTTGAAATATCTGTGAAGTCAACAAACAATATCAGATCATGGAGTGGGCTACCTCACTCATACACCTTGCTTACCTGCTGTTTGGGGATAACAGAGCATTATGTGAACAATATTGGCCTAGAAACAGCCTTGAACAGTGCTATATGTGTTAAACAACATACTTGGCAGCCATTATATTTGCATTCTACAGCTATTACAGTGTTATACTTGACTGCAGCACCTTACCTTACAGCCTGAATGCATGCAGCTCTACTGCAATGATTACAATAAGACAATCCTGATGTATACAATTTACCTTGTTGTTACTGGTATTGGTTCGTTTGTTATTGCAGAACAGTTGGCATTATTAATTTCTTGCAAAACAGCTCTAATTCCACACTTACTGCACTGCAGACTTTATTGTATATACTTTAATACAGTTACTGCTATTGTTTCGTGTTTTTATTACACAAGCTGCCATTATTCAGGTCTTGCAAAACAGCTCTAATTCCACACTTATTGCACTACAGACTTTATTGTATATACTTTAATGCAGTTAGTGGTATTGTTTCAAGTTTTTATTGCACGACAGTTGTCATTATTCAGGTCTTGCAATACAGCTGTAATTCCACAGTTACTGCACTACAGACTTTATTGCATATACATTAATGCAGTTAATGGTATTGTTTCATGTTTTTATTGTACTACAGATGGCATTATTCATTTAATGCACTACAGCTCTAACTCTGAATTTATTGCAATACAAACTTTACTGAATATACTTTATTGCAGTTAATGCTTTACTCTTTCTTGCTTATTTCACTACAGTTAGCATAATACATCCATACTCATGACACTCACAGTGCAACCTGGCCAAATGCCCGACATACGCCTCGATGTTGCAGGCCCTCTCCTCTGCAGCTGTTAGGAAAGAAGCACACCATTATGCATACCAATTTATCAGACATTCAGATTAGATATTGGTGAAACAGAGGTAAAATTACATGCATACTTGTGGGGCATTCCCTGCCCGAGCTTCTTGGACCCAGGTGTCCAAAAGATCCCCCTTTCGTCTATTCAGGTCGTCATGATGGTGATGACACCGCTAAACCTATAGGGGGGATACCAGTAACACTAGTGAGTTTCTTGCCAGCCAGTCCCAGGCCTCCGCCTTACACTCCGAGACCTGGAAATCTCCTGCAGCAGCCAGTCATCATGTTTTTTTACTAGGAGTCCAACCATGACTCTAGACTCTAGAATGCTCCAAAGCTGCACCCAAAAGCGTGAACCCTCACCAACTCCTGCCATAGTACCTTTCAGAGACAGAAATCAAACGGATTCTGCTGTATTCCCACCTATTGGACTTAATATAGCCTGTTTACGCACCCTAACACACCACTGGGCAGCATTTAAAAAAGTGGTGCATCATTTAGCAGTGAGAAAACCAGTGCAGCTGAGCTTAGCAGTGCACAAACCAGCCAAGAACAGCCAAGCAGTGCATACACATTTTCAGCCGTTATCGTGTTTATGAGGTTCTTAGCAGGTCTTAGCAAAGCTTAGCGGAGCACAGTGGGCCATAATTTTAAATAAATGGCATAATTTGTATTTCAAACTTTAATGCTTATTTTCCCTTCCATGTATTCAAACAGTGGTACAGCTGCACATGAGGCCATACCTCTACCCATTTAGCTATGTGGATATGAAGAATTTTGCTATACCTTTACATATACCTCTGAACTACCTATAAGCACTGCTGAGCATCTCACCATGCCTCGTAAATCCACTCGGCTATGCTTAAACATGACATTTAAATAAATAATTAAATTAATCTAGTTTCTATTTTTAGATGTCTGGCAGGTGTCTCGGTACTGCTTAGCATTGCTGTGCTTCATGCTATACAAACATGCTTTTTAAAAAAAAAAAAACATTGGTATAATACAATTGGACAGTTCAGGGAGTGTCTTACTCATCTGCGGGTGCAGTTGGCACTACACTCCCTACACTGATTCAATAACCGTGTTCCTTGGCTCTCCCTCGGCAACACACCATCATTAATATGCATGCTGCATTGCCGAAGCTGAACCATGTACAAGGACACTGTAGCATTCCATGTAGGCTCTACACTGTGCCTACATGGAGTTTATCCTGGGGAGTATTTGCATATTTTATTAAACAGTTCTACCAGATGGTGAGATATCTACATAAAAGGTACAGCTGTTTATGTGGATTTCATGATGCACTGTAGTCTGATAGCTTAAAGGAAAAGTGATGTTACTAACTTAATCACATGGGTATGCTGGGGTGTGGGGGTGGATTTCACTTAAATATAACCACATAAACAAAAATGGCCATGCTAGTAGAACTGACAGCAAACTTACTTAAACAACCCAAAATGAGCAGTTAACTAGTTAGTTATGCTAATAGCACCAGTCATGAATGCTCTGCATACTTTTATGTAAGGTTTATGATTTCTATATTAAATGCTGTTTGCTCATTTGTTTTCATTTATTTATCAGAGTATTTAAAACATCTTGAGTTTTTGACTATACCCTATTTTTTCAGGGATGGACTGATTTACACCCATGGTTGTATGTTCATGCTTGAGGAGTTGATGAAATATGAGTCAGTGCCAGCCATAAACTGACAGCTCTCCTTCCCATGCTGCTTTGTACTGTATCCTCTCCTACTCAGATCCTACCCAAACATAGCCAGCCTTAGACATAGGTCAACTAGATGGCCACCTAGGGCGCCGCTCTAGTAGGGCACTTTTCCAGTATTTATTTGGTGTAGGTAGACCAGGATGGGGCACCGGGTGGTGTGATGAGGGGCGCCATGGAGCCCTTTTGCCTAGGGTGCCAGTTGATCTAAGGCCACTCCTGCAACCAAACTGTAACTCTAGGTTGTTCCTGAGAAAACTCCCTCTTCCTTTCATCCCAGCAATCTTCTCTCATATAATTCATTCAGATTAATATTTATATCTCATCCCTTTCCCTATACTATTTTTCAGCCTTCCTCTTATTTCTCCCTACTGCTTATATTTCTCTACCTTCAATCTCCCTACACCCATACACAATTAAATTAGTACTTTTTTTCTTACTGCCCTTCCTTACCATACCTATTCTGTACTGTTAGCAGACTCCTCACCATATAAATTCCTCCTCATTCATAACACTATTCTCTACACCTAGAGCCTTAAATACCCACACATATCTCAATAAATGTCTGCAGACTAAACACAATCTATTATTCTTCATTTCAACTTTTACTTCCCCAAATAATCCCTCCCTCTTTCCTATCTTAACTACATATGCATTCTCTATCCTTCAAAACCTTCTATTTCTTATGTTTCAGAAGCACATTCTCCCACAATTCCTCACACTAATACCTCTTCTCTTATTTGACATTTCCCATCCTACCAATATTAATTACCCTCACAATTCCAACAAAACTGTTATATCATGTCTTCCAAGCAAAATACTTCTGAACCTCATCTTTCAAACACACTCTACCTATATCAGCACTCATATATCCTAATGTTGAAGTGCCGTTATCCAGTGCAACAGCTATTTAGTCACAAATATGTTATTAAATATAAAATCAAGCAAAAATGCCTCTACCTGTGCCATCCTACCTCCAAAAACCATAAAACGTTTTGCTGACATCCACCCAAACCCAGGCCCAGCTTAGCATTTTCTGACACCAGATAGCATATCCCCATCAGCTCCTTTATCACTACCATATCACTCACACTCCTACCCTGTTTTCTATATATATATATATATATATATATATATATATATATATATATATATATATATATATATGTATATATATATATATATATATATATATATATATATATATATACACACACACACACACACACACACATATATATATATATATATATGTATACACACACACACACATATATATATATATATATATATATATATATATATATATATATATATATATATATATATATATATATATATACATACATACATATACACAATACCAATTTATCAAGCATTTACAAAAAACTCCTTGAATGTGCATGTATGAATAGCAGTACACTCTCCAGACATATTAGTTGCCACAGAAACCTGGCTATGCCAGGAAACAAAAAAAAAACATGAAGCAATCATCCCACCCAATAAGACAAAGCCAAGAAAAAAAAGAGGTAGTGTCGCTATGTTCTACAAAAACACACAATATCTCCATTTTGCTCCACATCTTGCCAACTTTCTCTAACTCAGACATCCTACTAGCCATGCTAAAACTAAACACTCACAAGACAATCACAATCATGGGTGTATACATAACAATGTTAAAAAGTGGAAGATGTTCTCTACTGGGCCTCCTCAAAAATCCATAATGAAAGCATTATATTGACTGATGTTAATATAGACCAACTAACCATACAATCTGAAAATCCAACCAGTAATATACATCTGCACAAGGTTACCACTCCATCTAGACATAACAAAGCCACAGCCAGATAATCAACCCTCTACTGGATCATAACATCCTCTCCCAACAAACTTTCATCCCATGAAAGTCTGTCAGCCTAAGAGATCACTTACCAATGTACGGCATAAGGTACAATAACAACTGCACTAAAACACATCATTACAGCATGCTTGCTATATTTCAGGAAGACACTTTTATTAGTACACTACATCTCCTCAACTGGGAATCCCTAATTTTCTCCCCATAGATGCTGCTGCCTCTTAGTTCAGTAGAATCTTCCTAAGAGTTTCAAACGCTCCAACCCCCCTCCCCCACTTTACTAGCATATAGACAACTAAAAAATCTAATAAAACAATTTATCTCCAAAGATAAGAAAAAATATCACTAAACCAATCAAAACATACACATTTTAACAATACAAAACTGCTCTGGGCCTCAGTCATTAAACTGATGAATCCAGGACATGCTACACAGCTAACACCTAACAGACAGAAACAAAATGACACCAAAGCCAAGGAATTCAATAACCCTTTTATACAGACGGTACAGTCATTAACCAACCATAGCAAAAAAATTGAATACCCACTTTATACAGACAGTACAGTCATAAAACAGACCAGGTGACTAATCAAGCTATTGAGGTCTCTACTCAGTCAAATAACCTCCTACAGAGTTTCTCCTTCTAACCAGTTCCCACAGATACCAAACCTACTACAACTAACCCTGACAATCTATTTGGTGACTATCTTAAAATAGTAGCTTAGACTATTGCATATCCAATTTCAATTCTACTACATTGGTCTATCTCTGAAAATAAAATCCCCTCACTATGGAAACAATCATTCATTAATCCACTGCACAAAGGTGGACTTAATACAGCTCTTTCAAACTAAAGGCCATTTGTCACCTTATCACCCTTATCAAAAATATTTGAAAAATGTTTTCATAAGCAACTTATCAACTGTCTAACAGATAACCATCTTCTGGCTTTAACCCAACATGACTTCCATCTACATCACTGCATGACTACTGCTTTGTTGAATTTTGTTAATGTTGTCAGCACCCATAGATATGATGGAAGCCTAGTCTCCACCATCTTCCTAGACTTATCAACAGCTTTTGATGCTGTCTCCTATAAGATATCCTTACATAAACTCTTATCCTTAGGACTCATCAACTTTTCACTACAATAGTTCCATAGCTACATCTCAAATAGACCACAAGCAGTTGAATAGAAAAATGATTTCTCCATGTTCGTGGATATAATTATTGGTGTCCCGCAAGGATCTATACACTAGGCCCATACATTTCAACATATTCATAAATGACCACTACACTACTACAAAATATCATTATCAACACCCTACATGGGGTCGGGGTGTCATATCAACTGACACAATCTCTCTGTATTCAGTGCCACTGTCCTGCCTTCTTTGACACTCATGCTTGACTGGCACAGATCTTTTCACACACAATCCATCCCCCTCTTTGATGGATTCCTTCACTTCTGTCCCAAATCTTCTTTACCAGATTGTCTTTTGCTTTTCTGCACATGTACCCGAACCACTGTAATCTGTTCCCTTTGACCTTTGCTGCAACTGGAGCTACTTTGGCTCCTGCTCTTATGTTCTCATTTCTTTTCTGTCCCGCAGTGTACATCCTACCACCCGTATCAGGCACTTCATCTCCATTATCTCTGGCTTCCTCAACTACTCTGCCTTTACTGCCCAGGTATCTGTACCATACAACAGTACTAGTCACACCACTGCTTTGTACACCTTACGTTTCAGCTTCTTTGACATTCTTCTGTCATAATACTAACACTCTATGCCAGTTGGCTGCAGCTCTTCTGATTCTGGCTTTGACCTCCTCATTCAGACTTCCCTTCTCCTTAACCACCCCTCCTAGATGCCTTAAGCTGTTAACCTGTTCCACTACTTTCCATTCTATCTCAGTTCTCAGCTTTTTCTGATTTCACCCATTGCTGCCTTAACAACTGTTCTATTTGTACTCAGTTTCATCCCATGTGCCTTCAGTTTTGCATTCCACTCCACTATCTTTTGCTGAAGATCAGAGTCTGCCTGTAGTGCCACATGGTCTACATCCAGCAACTTTGTTGAACTGTCCCCTATTGTAGTCCATCATCAGTACTAACAGCAGTAGGCTCAGAGCTGAACTCATGTACATCCACTCTGACTGGGAACTCCTCTGTGAGACTAAACAGTGATCATACATGAGTCATTGGGTCCTTGTACATAGCTTGTACTAATTCTACCATTGTTTCTGGGACTTCGAACCACAGGACTACCCAAATCAGCTTTCTTGGGACCTTGCCATATGCTTCTCCATGGACTTTTTCCTCATCACTATTTTTTTTCTAAACTATTTGTCTCATAGCAAACATCGGGTCAGTTGTGCTTCACCATGATCTGAATCTGAACTGCTCATCTCTCGTTCTTACTGTCTAAAAAAAATACAAAAAATCTTTACCCCAAAACCCATCTTCACCAAAACAACAGTATTCACTATTCTCTATGTCGACAATACCATGACAGAACAAATAAACCACAGAAAATTACTGGGTGTAATCATGCCCCGATCTTCACTAAACTTCAAGTCTCAGAACTGTCCAAACATGAGCAGTGTTATAATAAACAGCCAGATCTGAAATAAAGCATAACAATAAAACACACCAGTGCCTAGCCCTCCGAGAACTAAAATGGTTAGAACAAGCACATCACCTGATGCTTTCTCAGCTAATTACAATACGCAAACTTCTCTATAAGCCCGAAAATTTCCAGCTCTTAACTTAATACAACACTACTTCCCCAAAAGAATTTACACTCCAGAGAAACATCACTAATTATTATAATCAAATCATCTAATGCTTCAGGCAACTCTCTATATTCAAATAGCGTAGCTAAACTATGGAATCACATCCTACTATCACTGAAATCCATTCTGAATGTAAACTCATTTAAAAGACAGCTAAAACTTTACCTATCAAACTGATTGATCTGCTACTGTATATTTCAAGGACAAATGCCACTGCTTTCTGCCAGCTTACCATGTCTTCAAACCATTTCTCTTCATTCAGAATACTATGCCCCATGACTTGTGCTCACCAATAGCTGAATAGTTTTACCAGCATCTCCCAGCCATATAAATAGTCTTCTAATATAACAATTATGATTTTATATATATATATATATATATATATATATATATATATATATATATATATATATAAAACATTATCTATAAAACTGCTTTATAGACCATGTCTTAAAACAGGTCTATATTAGATACTCAAACATTTGAAAGTTCAGCTACCATATGGTCAACACCATATAATCGAACTTGCAAAAGGTTGAATAGCTAATAAAAAGAAATAAATTACACAAAACACCTACCTGAATGCTCTAAGCAAGCCCCCCCCCTTCACCTACCAACTCCAAGATCACACTACAGTGCAGAAAAGGGAAATCTTTCCATTCCGCACTGTATGGAGATCTCCATTACAACGTTTGAACATTCAAAAATCCAATCATATGGTGTCGACCATATGAGATTCGGCATTTTGAATGTTAGAACATTCACTATAGACCCCTTTAAACAATACTAACATTTTCTGTCCTACCTAGTTCCTTTTCTTACCTCCACTTCTTTGAATTCCTATGCCCAAATCTCATGATCTATTATCTATCAGACAAACCCACTACTATAATACACCTCTTCAAATGCTCATTGCTCAATATCTACTAATGTACAAGTATCTTTTATACTGTAATAGTTTGCCTTTATTTCATATGCATGGAATCTTAATAGCAAATTAATGTGCAATTGTTAGTGCATATTACTTAATATCTGTTTATGTATATTACTGAATGTCTATTTGTAATATGTTGGAGTTTTCTCCCCAGCCCTCTGTCAAAAAGGGGGTATTTGACTAAACCATTCAGACAAACATGGTAAACAAAAGCAAAATAAATAAAATTAAGTTTATGTTTCTGATCTTCACATTTGTTATGTTATGTATATTGGCTAAGATTCATGAATAATACCTTTTCCCATAAAATAGGGCTGTGTTATGTCGTACAAATATTGCATTCAAAGCACTGTCCAGAACAGTCTGCATAACTAACTGCCATCTACCCCAACAATGGAATACTGTGGCACAGTGCAATGTCCAATGTACCACTGCTAAAGAAAAAAGAGGCCAGATTACACTGGAACTTGTCTTAGGGCTTAGACTGTTTAAGGCATTCGACGAGGTGAGACAGAGGTGTGTCACCAAAAGGGAAGGGTTAACATGAGTTGTGGTGCATGTAGGCACAAATACCCTGACAAAGTAGACCATATGGGTAGTAGGATGCAAGTACAGGAAGGTGACAGAGAGCGATGCCAGGATATAGGGCTGGAGGTAGCATTGTTAGAGGTTTTAAATGTGCCAGCAACAAGACACAAAATAAAGAGATAAGTACAAAGTATAATGAGTGGCCATAGCAGTGGACAAGTCTGAAGGGCTTCAGTGGACAAAGGATAAGAGCCTGGGACTGGTAGGAGGAGGGGGGACCAGGCGTAGCTCTATGCCAGGGTCAGATTTCATAATAGCCAGGAGATTGGCACATTCTGTTGGGTTGGAAAGATACAGCTTAGGGATTATACCTTTGCAATACAATAGAAGAGAGGATGGAATGTCACAGGAAAGGCGGTAGATAGTCTAATGGCAGGCAGAATGGATACTGAGCATGACAAAGGAGCAAGTATGGGTGACTTGGTGCATGGCTAGGTAGTATTACTTTGCAGTGCAGACACTGAATAGGAAGAAGGGGAAGCTGCAAGCAAGGAGAAATGAACATTGTTCGCATCACAGAAACATGAGACAAGATGGGGTGAGACATAAAGATGTATGGTTATGGCTTTGATTAGGACTGACAATGAAGAGAGAGAGAGGAGGAAAGAATAGCAATCTACATACAGGAAAACATAACATTTGAGGTCAAAGAGATGGACGGAATCCATCTATCTATGCTTATGAGGACCCTCTGGCTACTACAGTGACTCTGTGAATAGTCATCACCATCCACTGTGTTTACAAGGCAAGTAGGGAATGGAAATAGATTACAAGACCCTTCTTTTCATATTACACACACACACACACACACACACACACACACACACACACACACACACACACACACACACACACACACACACACACACACACACACACACACACACACACACACACACACACACACACACACACACACACACACACACACACAAAGATGATTTTATAGTCACCAATCCACCAACCACATGTTTTTGGGATGTGGGAAGAAATGAGAGAACCCAGCGAAAACCCACAAGAACACAGGCACTCCAGTGGAGGGGTGAATGGCTTGGCACCTGGGTCAAGTGCTTTTGTAGTTAAGGTAGTAAAAACAGGGAATGCTGGTAGACTGATACAGTGTATCTACTACAGACACACCAAGGGAATAGAATGAGAGCCAGGAGGAGAAAATAAAAGAGAGGAGTAGGAGAACGAGGGTGATGTTTACACGGATATGAATCTCCCAGGAACAGACTGGGAGATTTCAAGCTACAAGGTAAAGAGGGAGTGACAGCTGACTAGGTCTTAGACCATGTAGGGTTCATCCAACTGCTGCAGAGCTGTATCAGAAAGAATAAAATTCTAGATGCTGTCCAAATCAAAGCAGACAGGGTCATGGATGCAACGATGAAGGCATGCTTAACTAAAATAGTGATCATGTGACTATGTGGCTTAGACTGGGAGAAGCTATAATAATTTGAAGACAAAGATAATACTGGGAGATTTTATGTGGATTTTATGGTGCTGGCTGAGAGGGTCAAAGCTTAATTAGGATAACAGAAGCAAACTGAAAGAGCAAATAAATTATGGGAATGTTACAGTTATGGAATACTCAAGGATACAGACAATGGTCTGAGGAAGATGCAAAAATTAAAGGCCAAAGTGGTTACACAGGAATGCGAGACTAGCAGACACAGTAAAAGACAGGGTATAAAAAGGAAGAAAGGAGATGGTGATCGAAAGAAAGAGGAGGAGAAAGCACAGTGAAAGGAAGTTAGCAGAAGAGCAAAACATATGGTGAGGGCTGCAGTGGTATGACTTGAAAGGGTGCTAGCAGAAGAGAGTTGGAAGGGGAACAAGGAATTTTTTTAGCTAGACAGCAGAAGATAGGAAAGGATGGACAGACCTCTCAAGGCAGAACAAAGATAGGGGAAGAATAAGAAGGACTGAAAAAAGACAGCTATTAAATGTCTTGTTCCGATCTTCAGAAAATAATGTAAAGGACTGATTCCAAGTTGAAAAGAAAGGTAAGACACAGTGGGACAAGCACTAGACAGGCACTATTGAGGTGGTGAGGGGACTGGTTTCACTTTATGAGGATAAAAGACAAGAATCAGATATGCTACATATCAAAGTCCACAGAAATCTGGCTCACACATTGACAGATCCTCTGGCAAAGATCTTTAATGGATTGATAACCATTGCTGAAGTCCTTAAGGACTGCAGGATAGAGAATCTGGTACCCACAAGCAATGAAAAAGCAGGAAAGTCTAGGAAGCTATAGGACCATTAGCTTAACAGCAATGGCAGGGAAAGTCATCAAGAAGATCCTGACAAGAAGGCTGGCTGCATTCTGAAGCTACAACAATCTCCAGGGCAGCAGCCAGCAGGGGGTTCTTACTCAGAATTAGCTGTCCATCAAACCTGATGCAGTTTTATGACTGGGTTACAGACAAACTTGATACACGAGTACTAGTAGACATGGATTAGTAGAAATGGTCATCCTGTACTTCAATAAGGCCTTTTGTTTGATTCCACACATGAGGCTGACAGAAAACAAGAGAGGTCTAGGGTACAATCAATATATAGGACTAGATTACTGCACAGCTGAGACATAGGACACGAATACATGATGACTGATGATGTTTCTGTATTTTGACTTTGGGAAAAATAAAAACTAATCAGTTGAATAAAAGTAGCAAACTTTTAAATGGTAAAACAATAACAAAAATGTTAAATTAAAACTTCACATGATTGATTTTAATGTTAATTTAAGAGACATAGCTCTGTACCTCAGCAAACTAGATACAGTAATAATGAGGGCGATCTAATTCAGAGATGGAAGGAAGACTTGATTTTCCATTAGAATCTATTCCATTTACTTTGAGGTACTGCAACCTTCAAGATAGGATAACTTAACATTGGCTGTCCATTTTTTAATGTTTCACCCATTAGAAAGTGTTTCTAAAGTCCCTCTTTTGGAACAAATGAACCTTTAAGAAATCAGGTTTTTAATAAAAATAAATACTTGCAATATAAGGAAAGTGTTTTTAAACTGAAGTTTCATACTTTGGCACCTATAGTTTTAAATTCATATTGTAACTGAAAGGTGAAATTGAATTAATCATGTTTAACTGATTTTTAGTTTACACTGATTGTACATATTATTTAACTGTGTCTTTTTGATGTCTGTTATCTTCCCTGGAAGGCTTTTGCCGAGGTGCCAGGAGAATAAAGTTTTCAACTATGTAAATTTCTTCAAGATAGTGTACTTGCTTTACTGAGTATGGGAGTGTAACACCCACCCCAGTGAATGCAGGAGGCATAACGTACAGAAAAGGAGTTACAGTATAATTTACCTGTTACAAAAATATTTTCTGATTTACTTTATGCTGCATTTGATAAGACACCTGTTTTTATGCTTGTGTAAATCTTTTCTGATTCTTTGCTTTCCAGACAGCAATAACAAAGTAACATTTTTTCAAGGATTACTACAAATTCAGTTCCTCTTGTATCCTCTTCAAACTGGTAGATGTTTCCTATAATTATTTTCCTCAATATTTTAATTTTACTTCTCAACTTTTGGTATAAATGAGTGATACAGTAGCATGGCAGGTAGTACTGCATTCTCACAGCAAAAGGTGTCTGGTTCGATTCTCCTCTAGGGTTCCTTCTTCATAGAATCCACATATCCCCCCTGCATTCACGTTAGTTTTCTGCAGGCATTCTAATTTTCCCCCACCTCTCAAAGACATGTGGTATGTGAAATGGCACTCTCCAAATTGGCCATGGGTGGATACGTAGTGTGTGAGTATGGGTGCATGCTGTGATAGACCTGTACCCTGTCCAGAATGGAGTTGGATGTCTTGCTCCTACTGGTTATCAGGAAAGGCTCAGCATCTACTATGACCCTTTAAAAATGAGTTATTGGGAAATTAATGAACAAATATGATATTCCATAGTTGGAAAACAAATTAAAGTGTTTCTAGTAATGTTCAGTGTCATAACTGGTAAAATATATATGGTTTCTGCTAAAAATACATATACATTTATCTGATTCCTACTATACCACTAAAAAGCACTAGAGATTTATCATGTCTGAGAGGTACAGCTCAATATGCAGTCAGGTTACAGCAGTAACATATTAAAAGCCTGGTATTCAAATCTGAAGTTTCTTCTCCATGTAACTTTGCATGTGTAATACTTTACAGTTGTAGAACTCACTGAATCTTGACGAACCTTTATTTATTAGTTATGCATTCACAGGACAGAGGCAGTTGTGGTAAGAGGGACAATTTCATGAATATGGAAGGTGACTACTGCAGTGATGGTTGGGGTAAAATGAATAATATTAGGAATAAAGAAAGTGGCTAGTACGCTGACAGTTGTGCTAAGAAGGATAATGACAAGAATAAGAAAATGACTAATGTGGTGACATTTTGTGGTAAGAGGGACAATTTCAGGAATAAGGAAAGTGACTAGTTTAAAGACAATTGTATTAAGAGGGGGCAATGTCAGGATTAAGAAAAGTGACTAGTGCAGGACCTCTGGGGTTGATTCTGGATTCAGAGTATTTGTTCCAGATATATACAAATGAATACAGAACAGGGTCAGTCTCTTCCCTGACATTAAGATAACAACAGACTCAGAGGATGAGGGAAGAGTCAAAGGGAGGTATTTGGAAAGGTCACTGAAGTGAACAGAAATGTAGCATTTGATATTCACTGTAGAATGCAGACAGATGCAAAGCCCTGCATGGGGGTGCTACAATAACCCTGATGTGAAGTATAGTGTGGGGGTGTGGATTTTTGTTGGAAAAGGATCTTGAGGTATTAATAACAATGGAATGGACTATCAAAAAAAAGCAGCAATAAAAGAACAAGCAGAATGATGGATGCATCCACAGGGAAACAGACGTCAAAAGCAAAAAGGTAATGCTTCCTCTCCACCAGACCAGGTCATACCTTATTTATTTATTTATTATTTATATTTATTTTTTATGATATTTTGATGAAGGAATGAGAACTGGGTAGAAGCCCATTTTTAGCAGAGGCCAGTGAAAAGAAAAAAAAACAAACAAAATTATTTTTTTTCATTTCATTTTAAACATTCAAAAAAAAAAAAAAAAAAAAACAAAACATCTAATTTTTAAAATTATTTAAAATATAAAAATAAAAACCTAGGTTAAGAAAAGATATAAGATATGACAATAATATTTAGAATTTTAGATTTTTTTTTGTAGAAGAGAGTAAAAAAAGGTAAGTTAGTAATATACAAATATAAGCTGCAATGAAGTGAAAAAAACACCTATGGTATATTTTTTAGAGAAAGGCAAAAGAAGAGAATTAGATAGTAGTAAGGAGTTACTGTTCATTTTTAGGGATATATATCCTGGTTGGTTTTGGCAAACAACTGACCCAGATTTTTACTACAGAGTCTTCAGAGTGGTTTTGAAAGATGGAAGGGTGGGCAGGCAGATGGACCCTGGATAATTTTATAGGTGGTAAATGCAATTTTGTTTATGGAGGTCAAATATAAAGCTTCCTATTTTTAGATTTTGTCAGATGTGCAATTGTCAGATAGCAAAATGAGTGTAATATATTATATATTATATATGGCCTGTGTTGTTGTACTAATTTTTAGTTTTTTTTTTTTTTTTTGAGAGAGGAGAGGACCACGGATCTAGCCTTGTGGTATACCGGTGGTGATTGGGAGGTAAGAAGAGAGTATAGAGTACCATTTTACTGATTGATATCTATTAGACAGCTAGCTTTTGAATCACAGAAGGGTGGGCTGAGAGAGATCTAACAAACTGTGTTTTAGACAAGTCTCTAGAAAAGGAAAATAATAGACTGTTTGCCATTCTAGATTTATTTACTCACAGTATCTAAATATGATAAAAGCCCAGTGTTATTACTGTGAAAACATGTCTGTTGAATTTCTTCATTTGTGCAGAGGGATAATGGAAGAAGAGCATGGTTTAAGTTTGTTTAAGCATAGTTTTATACAGGCAAGAGGGTCTACATTATATTTTCGAAAGTTTCAAACATCGAACACCATATGGTCGACATCATATGAGCAATGTTTGAAATTTCGAAAATATAATAAAAAAATAAATAAAAAACTATACTTACCTAAACACTGTAGGCAGGGGGGCAAGCCCCCCCCAGCACCCCCCACACCCTTGCTACTTAAATATCCGTACTCCGAGATTGCACTGCATTGAAGTAAAGGGAAGATATTCCCTACGGCAATTTCTGTGTTATGTGTGCGACGTTTTGAATTTTCGACCAATCAGGTCCGCTCAATACGTGTTCGCCGCTTACAATTTTTGATCACGCGATAGGAATCCGGGCAAGAATGGGATTAGATGTTGAGGAATCCTTGGTTAGAGATGCTACATTATCTATAAAATAAGAGACAATCTGTATTGCAGTTTTGAGTGGTGATTTATCAGGAGGGGGGTTTGGGTTAAATTTTTGGTTGGTATGTAAGATTTCCTTAATGGATGTCCAAAATTTTTACGGTTGTGTTTAGTATTATTTAGAAAGTTATTATAGTACTGTATTTTTGTCTTCAATTATTTGCTTTTTAGTATGATTACAAAGCATTCTAAAGTTTTCAAGACATTGAAGTGTTTTATATTTTTGACATTCTTTCCATGCTTTTTCTCTATCTTGCATTACCATTCTACTCTTTTTGGGACAGCCAAATTGCATTATTTGTTTTTAGTCTCTTCCCTCTAGGAGGTACAATGCTATTTAGGATATTTAGAAAAGTTATACTGAATTCAATTATAGCATCATCTAAGGGGAGGATTTTTACGATGTTCCAGTTAATAGATAATAGTGTAGTAATGGACATTTCTGGTTAAACTTGGAAATGTTATGTGTTGTTTTATAAATATGCAGTTTAACTGGATGTGTGAGATGTCTAGTCATATAGACTGGGAGATGATCACTTACAGAGTCTGACATTGTACCTGTGGTGGAGTATTTGCTAGGGTCTGATACTAGGATCCAGTCTAATAGAGAATTAGATGTCTTGCTATAATGTGTAGGGCTATTAATTAGTTGTGTGAATCCATGTAAGTTCATGCTAGACGTAGGGGAGTTAAGAGTTTATGTCCAACCAACTGATATTCACATCACCAAGTAATATTTTTTCTTGTGGAAATGTTAAGGATATCTAATGTAGATCTTCCAGTATAGCTGTATTGCCACCAGGAGGATTATAAAGGACAGTAATGCATATTTGTTTATAATTATTTATTTTGAGGAAAGCAATAAGAAGCTCTGCTGAACTGAATTTTGATGTTGGTTTGCTGTAATGGGAAATGCGGTAGGTACTGGGAAATATTAAAGCAATACCACCACCTTTCCTCTTTATACTGTCATTACAGATGATATTATCAGCAGGTGCTATAACTTCAGAATCGTTTATGCTGGGTTTAAGCCATGTTTCAGTTAGTGTGATAACATCAGACCTATGTCGGGTAACCTAGGCATGTAGTGCAGCAGTTTATTTCTTATACTTCTAATATTTATTGCAGAAAATGTTTTAGATCACCAGGGTTGGGGATTGGCTGTTGGGTTACAGAAGTATGTGGAACAGAATTACCTTTGTGTTCATTGTGAGGACCATGATTTGGGTTAATATCTCCTCCTAGAAGGATTTTAATGTACTGGGGAATAATGCATATTTGTTTTTTGGAATGGATTCCTGCACTTAATTTTGTTTTGGTTTGAGTTGAAGTGCAAATTAGCCTATATCTGGAATAAAGGTGAGGTGCAATATTAAACAGGTTTGGTGCAATGTGTGGAGATTATAAAGAGGAAGTATGGACAGGTGGTTGGGAGAGAGTTGCAGAGATATTGCGATATATTATTGAGTCATGGTAGGATGACAGATGGCACAGTAGGAAGAGAAGAATAGAAGATAAGTTGAAGAGTAGCATAATTAAGTACATGAATCTGTATTTTATAGATGTCAGGTATTGGGCAAGTAACAGTGAAGAGGAAAACAACAAATTGCAGGACAGTAGGAGATTCAGTGATGGTGGATTATGACAGGCAGAAGAGGATAGTTAAGGAGAGGAGTATTTTCTGTAAAAGAAGAGTAGTAGGTTGTCCTAGTATCTTCTCTGGAATGTAAGGAATAGAGGGGTATTAAATGCTGGAGTCTAATGATGCTGTCAAAATAAAAAAAAATATGAGGGTTTATTCGGGAAAAGAAAAAAAATACAATGTGGAATATATAGGGACCATTAGGGAGGGTGTGATTATAAATGGATATAGTGCAAAGCAGTATGGATGGGAGAATGATAGTTGGGAATGGGGCTAAAAATTATAAAGAGATAAGGAAGTAGAAAACAAGAAACAGAAGCGTATGTATAGAAGTAAAAAAGTCTCAGTAAACCTGTAGGTGTAAGAATTAGTGACAGAGCTCCTGCAATATCGAGGTCAGATGTAGTGACCGCAGGCTATGAAACAATGACAAAAGTCTCAGTAAACTTGTAGGTTTAGTCAGTGTACCTTCAACAGTGCATGCAGCTTTGGAAGTCTTGCAAGGAAAAAGACAATAGGCTGCTGAAAGGGGTCCATAGGAAAGCCACCAGACATGTGCATGAGTAGTTGACTTTGAGGCATAAAAGGGATAAAGCCATGACTGTGAGCCATTTGATTCAGGTTTGATTGGCTGCTTAAGATCTTCAGGAGCCCAATAACTGGGGAGAAAGGAATAAGGAGACAGCACCTGCAGAACGTCTTTTGGGCAGTGATACAAAACATGCTGGGGCACATGACTTATGTACAGAACTTGGTGGTGATACCAGGGCCAGCCAAAGAACTGGTGCTGCAGTGTCACTGGGCAGGCAAATGAGGGACATATCGCGATAGAGACATTCGTGTTTGCCTCATGGTGCCACCCACCCAGTGACATCAGCCTAGAAGCATGTGAGGGCTTAAGTGAAAACCTCACATGTCCACTTTTTGATGGCCTCTTCATCTTAACTCCCTTCCCTTGTGGAGCTGGGTAGTCCCAGCCTTATGTCCAAGAGGTCTTCCCATCCAGAGGGATGAGACCCACTTGAGAAAGGATCAGATCTGGGGTACCTCTCTCAAAGTGCAGGTGGCAAAGCACAGAATGCATTATCAGGGGTACAGGGGATTTGACTTCAGTGGTATTTGATAAAAAAATGCATTGAATGGAGGGGAAAGTTTAAGAAAGGATATGACCAGTGGCTAGTGGCGAGTGCAGTTGGAGGTCTTCTCACAGAGGATAAAAAGAAGAAGTGGGACAGGGACATGAAATGGATACACAAAATTGTAACAGAAAGGTCGGTGATTCTAGGGGCTAACAAATCCCTAGATCACCAAAAATGCTTATATGACAGGGAGTGTTGCATACCTTATGCAATGGACTATAGAAATAGTGATAGAGAAGGAATCCACAGATACATTCAAGTGAGCATGAGAGAGATGTAGAGAGGGTTAGGGCGAAGGCAGGGAAGCAGAGAAAGTAAAATGATTAACGCACTTAAAGTAAAAATTGTTCGGTCTTACTGTCTGCTTCTACTGCCAAGTAATCATAATGTTATGTAGATTCTTTCTGAAGTACTTCTCCCCAGGCCAACTCTGAAATAGTGACAACCCAGTTTTGAAGATATAAGAAATAAATGAATAACTGAATAAATATACAAATAAACAAATAAAACTGAGAGGATGTGTTTCCCTTATAAACATAACAGCCACATTTGTGATAACTGAAAAACTCAGTCTGTTTACTATTGCCTGTTAAGAGTCTAGGCACAGAGATACTAGCTGCTAACAGAAACATCCTGGGATATTTAATTTATGTAAAATATGCTGCAGAATCCATCACTTTCATTTGCAGTATTGTAGCTTCTCAGATTTCATTAATAAAAGGTCCATTTTCATAAAATTATATTATGTTTGGATTTGCTATTTTTTTTAGGGAGTACTTGACTCTATGTATCCTGACATTTTATACTGGTTTTAGTTATCACTTAAACATGAATATTCCCCTAATATCTGGTGAAAATGGATTCACTACTAATTCTTTAAAAAAATGCAGCACAGTGTATCATCAGAAGGAAGGCACATACTCTTCAATTACATGCACTGTGCAAAGCACTTTACCTGGTACATGCTAACTGCCTCCTGCAAGGATATGAAATGGTGTCCATAATGCTTTGGAACACACTGAGCACAGGCCAAGGTTTCATCTTCCTCACAAAACAATTCCAAATTCATTCCATGTTCATCACAATGTTGAAGTACTTTCTCTTGCTTTGCAGTTGGAATCTGCGTCCCTTCTTTTTGTGAAGAGTCTGGTTTCTCCTGTTTCTTTCTCTGGCTCATTCTCTGAGTTCCCCTAATCACACTAGCAAGCAGCTGATTCACTTTGTGCTTTCTGGCTGAGAACTTTTCACAACACTCAGGACAAGAGATGTTTTTGTTGTAGTCCCAAAATATATCAATACATTCTCTGCAGAAGCTGTGTCCACATTCCACAATAACAGGATCTTTATAGATTTCTAGACAAACTGGACATTTTAACACCTCCTCATGACCTGCACTCTGTTTGCAGTACGCCATTCCAACTTACTGTTAACTTCCTTGTTTTGTATACAGAAACAGAAACAGAAAGTTTCATGGGTGTGCTTTCACTACTTAAAGGTGCAGTACCTACTTGAGAAATATTAGAGTATTATAATGCAAACCCTTTCTACTTTTGCTGACAGCTGTTTGAACATCAGGTACTAGCTAAGTTCTGCACTGGAGTCACTTAAAAGAAATCTGCTTTTTGCAGTGCAAGGATGTTAAATGTTCTACCAAAAATGCTAAAATCACTAAATGTGAGTTACAATGGTGCCAACTTGTGGACGTTTGTGAATGTCCATGAGTGCTGTGATAGAGATAGGAAGACTCTCCCACAATATTCCACATGCAGTGTCCATCAGTTCTTCTCTTCATTTAGTTGCCTTGTCGAGGCTCTAAAAATGAAGTGCAAATGATTTGAGAAATCTTTACCAAACAGATTTATAAGCAGGTCATAGGATCATACCTCTCAACCTCTTAGTGCAAGAAATCTGGACAAAGCCCAACAAAATGAGGGGACAAAGGCCCAAAAATAGGGACATATTTTAAATATTGCTCTTATAAACTTAGAAAGTTGCTAGAGTAACAGGAGTTGTTTTAACATATATTTTCTGAAGGATTTAAAAGTCTGAACCTCAAACGTATTTCATTATTTAGTGACTTCAAATGAGACAGATTTATGATCAGACCATACCAGGGAGGGTAACACGCTGTGGATACTGCAGTGACCCCCCCTACTTTGTTGAGTACTAAGTCTAGGACATTTGAGTCCCTTGTAGGGGTATGGACTATCTGTTCCAGAGTATTTGTATTAATAAAGACTGGAAACCTCAGGGCGAGCATGTTTGTGCTTGTATATGTCTCCCAGTCTATGGAAGGATAGTTGAAATCCCCCATGACCAAGGTGTTTGGTTGTATAGAGAGTGACTGTCCAGGTAGGCAGTGTGTTTCTCTTGGTTCATGGTGGGGAACCTAAAGCTAACAATGATGTGGAAGGGGGTTTTACTTATTGTTAGTTGGACATAGAGTAGCTCAAGAGAGTTGTACTGATTAACCAGTCTGAAGGTGTATTTGTCTTTAATAAAGATGGCTACACCTCCGCATTTGGTTCTTTCATGCTCACTTTGAGGTTTGAATGTGTGGGAGGCATTGTAGCCTTGCACAACCGGGGTGCTCGCTGTGGCCTTGAACCATGTCTCAGTGACTGCACAGACATCAGCATCTTCCAAGGTGAGGAGTGCTTCCAGAGAGTGCAGTTTCCTGTTTAGACTTCTAGTATTAAGCAGCATAACCTTGAGTTTGTCTTGAGTGGATTTTTTTTTATGTCAAAAGTTTGTTGTTGTGACTTTGCCTAAAAAGGCACTATACGGGAGGCAAATACCTTTGCCAGTAACTAAAACCCAAGAGACGACAGATGAAAACCATTGCTGGCAAAGCAGCATCATCTGTCAACCATGTCTTCCCAGGCTGACAGATACTGGATCCCCCTGGATTGACACCAGAAGCTAAGCCAGCTGTTAAATTCAATCATTTTTTGTTTATATTGAGGCATCATCCTGGGTGAAGGTAAATGCTGCTTAGAGCTAAGGACATACCTGCCTGGGACACATAATCTGAGATTTCAGTCATATCTCTCTTCATATAGTCCAGAGAAGTACATCTGAATTCATTCACCCGAACATGGAGAATTACAGTCATATGGGTACTTGTTGCAGAGAGACCCAAGTGTGTGTGTGTGATTTGACAAATTCTGGCATCTGACAGGCATCTAACCGTGACCTTCTCCTTGTTCAGCCTGGTGAATGGGACATCTGTGTGTCTCACTATGGAGTTGCCTATGACCAGGACATTTGGTTTTGAGGTGTATGGCCTTAGGAGCTTATTAGCTGAGACACTGGTGTGTGTGTGTCATTTTGTGCAGTGGCTTCTATTGACTCTGCAGTGTGTGCACTAGGTTTGCACTTGGGAGATCCCTGATCTTTTGGTAGGCTTCTAGTGAGTACCTCCATGTATTTGGGTTTATGTGTTGTGTGCTAACCTGTTTGATGTCTGGCTTGTTGTTTTGTGAGGGAATTGATTCCAAATTCATAGTGTACATACATCTCTCATATATTGTATTTGTTTTAGGAGTAAGTGGTTGCCTGAAAACATGAGACAATTGCTACATTGCCTCAGGAAGCCCATGTCAATCAGACTGGCCAGAGAAATGGTGGGAAAATGACCATCCATTATGGCAAGATTATACCGTAATAACTAGAGGGGAGTGGGCTAGTTAGACCAGGTTTTGTTCTATAATTAACAAAAGGGTCTATTCTGTAGTAGGCTAGGATTAAAAACTGTGAAAACACTTGTCAGTGTGCAACTGAGTTGCTTGCAGAGCAGCAGGGGAGTTTGGGAGGGTTCCTTAGCAGATATCTAGGGAAAATTTTCTTTCTAGGCATTTGCGGCTATGTATGGCAGCACTAAACCTGATTGCATGGAGGCTTAAATACCAAGTTAAACAGTTTAAACCAAAGTAGCCAATAGGAAAACCCAAAACTGAGCCTTTTTCCAGCAATCCCCAACTCGGATGGGTCCTTGTCTACACACTTCTGTCAAAAGAGTGCAGGACAGACTTCTTAATGTAAGATGGCTGGTTTAAGTGCTCAAGTGATACCTAACAGTCTAGATTCAGCAAGTCTGAATCTAGCCTATGCTAAACAAGGCAAAGGTATTACAAAATTCAAAATGCAGAATAACAGTCTCAACAGCAAAAAACAGCAGAAATGAAGCTGCAATTCAGTTAAATACAGTTCACAAACTGCAATGCACGTGCAGGAGTTGTACAGTGGACGTTATTTGCAATTACCGTTACCAAATGACTAAATGCCCATTGCAATGATATTACCTCATGACTGTTCCTGAATGGTCAGTGGTAGTAAAAAGCAGTGTTGTTAGGAAAAGATGCTAATGGATTCTTCATCCTTTTTATAATGTTTTGTTTCAAATAGTTCTACGCTAGTTATGCAGACTGCTAAGCTATAAATTGTTTTGTATGTATTTGATTGGCAAATGTTAATGTTTTATAAAATAAATAGAAACATTTATATATTTTTATTTTCTTTATAAATTACTTTATTGCAATTTATATGATTCGGGTTGTACTTTTTTACAGTTTTCATTGATGTAATTTCCTGAACTGATCACATGATTTGTTTATTCTTTATAAAGAAGTTGTGTTCTTTATCTGAAGAAGTCTGTCTTGTAATGTTCATAGGTTACTACTAGGCTAACTGCCCTTCTGGGCCATTTTAAGCTTAGCCAATTACCCAATGTGAGAATCAAACCCTGCACCTTGTGTCTGTGAGATAAACACCTTAACCATTATGCTAACATATTTTGATTCTTCATTTTCAGGCTGTAATTAAACTTTTTTTGTGATATAGATTTGCTGTTATTTCTTATTTTTGGTTATCAGTGGATTTTGAAGTACTCTAGCTCTGGGTTTGTGGAATTTTTTTGTTTACCATGAACAAATGACAATACTGGAGAGAAGGGGAAATGTGTGGCTGCTAATAGGAAGAAAGTCTAAGATAAGAAAACTTAATCTGGTTTACTGCACAATTTGGTATTTTCTAGCAAATACTTTACAGCTGAGATGTATGCTGACACTACTGCAATGAGCAAGCCATATTAATTCATTATTGTCTTTTTCCATATCTCACTTGCAGATGTTGAAAACAGCAACAAACACACTTGAAAAAAAGGATCATCCAGCTAAAAATCTGGACATCTAATTAGCATAAAACTTAAATAGCACATAACTCTTTCCACTTTTAGTAGGAATGTGAAGATATTACTCAGATACACATATTTAAAAACAGAGGTGACAAAAATGGAAAAATAAACGAACATTGTCAGAAACTGTAAAATCTGTGAATTTAATGAACTGTATTGCAAAATTCTACTACAAAAGGTCAGTTATTTTTGCTACTGAAAAAGGGAGTTGTCAAATGTGTGTCCTCTTTCTTTATTGTTGCCACTAGTATGCTGGTCATGGCATGGTTTATATGTACTAGACAGCTTTAAAAATCACATGTAATAAGAGGGATTTAGGAAACTGTGAATAGGAATATACATCCAAAAACAAGGACATCCTAAATCAGGCCTGAAAATAAGAATGCCCCTTCAAAACAGGGATAGTTCTGTGGTCTGTTTGTTGTCTGTTGTCCATTGTCATGTTGAGTGATTCTGCACAAGTTATTCATCCTCTCAGATTATAACACTGAAAACCATCAGTTTAGTCTCACGGCCATTAACTCTAAACAAAAGTGGTAAAAATATTACTACTACACAGGCACTGAAAAAAGAAAACCATTGTCTAAATACCAGTGAGTTACAGTTGCATTAAATATCAAATTTGTCTTCATTCATATTTTTGGAATCACATGAGTTCAAAATATGCACAGATGCGCACGCACACAACACACAACCACACAGACATATCTTCTTGTCTTTACCTGCACTTCTGCTGATATTACTCCCTCTAAAGAGCAAACGAAAAAAAAAACAAAATCAAGATCAAAACAATTACATAACAATATATACAAACGACTAGTGTTTGCAAATACAGTTGCAGAGTTCTTCATCTTTGGTGAAGTGCCCAGGTTGGAGTCTCAGACTAAGTCTAGGAATTATCAGGCATATCCCCAATTTTCTCGATAACAACTTTATAGCAAAAATCATCATACAAGTACAGATATAAGAGCAACAGTTAATTAAAAACCTACACTCCTCTGTGTTACTTTATTCATACGCACCTGGCAGAAACCATTTTCAACAGAGACCAGAGGAAAACAGCTTTGTAATTAGGGTTGCATACTAATTCTGAGACAATTTCTCACATCTACACATCTCCTTTCAGATAAACACAACTGTTCAAAAGTGTAATTTGCTTTTGCTGTGAGAGACATATATTTTCACACCATCCATTGCAAAGAATCTTCGTCACTGCAGCTAATTTGCCTTATAAAATCACTGCACCTCATGCAAAGAGAATCCCTCATACAGAAATCAGCAAGTAATTTTGATGAAATGAGCTTTATTGTACAGTTGACCATTATGCAAGTGGATGGTTCAAATTAGCAAGCTTTATCTTGTAGTCAAGAGTTTGATTCTGGCAGTTTCCATTTGCAAGCTTTGTGGCTCTGAGCAAGCCCTTTAACAAGACAGTAATCATGGCTTATATCTGTAGACAAGCAGTTGTGCCTAAGGGATTTACCTGGTTAACAAATGAATAAAACTGATAAAAACAATACATTTTATTCTGAACCATTGAGATGCAGAGAGTGGCAGAGACGTTATATCATAGCACATGAACTATAGGAAGAATAAGAAGAAATTAACCACCACCTAAACATGTTACAGAGAAGATGGCAATAGATGCTGATGCAGGGAGGTAAAAAGTCAAATAGCAACATAGTACAAAAAGTCTCATAATAATTCAAGCAGAGAAAGTTCACCATAGAGTTTTCAGTTTAATATGATCTGTATTGGTTGGAAGGTGATATGCCAATTATAAAACATACTATGAAGGCTTCATTTTTTTTTTGTAAAATGTAGTTTACCATCCAGTGGCACCAGTGCATAAGCAATAATGTTCACTTCTCCACTGTTGTTATGATTTTATGTATAAAACAAAACAGCAAACTATGATGATGAGACACCAGTCTAGTTGGTATTAAGAATATTATTTTACTGAAGTGATAGACATGTGGTGACTTGATGCATGACTAAACAATAACTATAGACTAGCACATTCATGCAAATCTGCTTCATGTGGAACATGGTGGCCAGGACATTCTGCATTATTCCCTCCTGTAACTGTGGCAGTCACAAGGTCAAAACATCTTTGTGGTTTTCAACTGCCATCTCAGGAGAAAAAAAAAACAGTGACGTTCTTCATGTTGGTCTGCACTGTAGAAAAATTGCTTAGAAACCCACTAGTTGCCACACCCCCTCATCATTCTTGGTGAGCTGTACAAAAGTTAAAAAGCCCTTACTGATTAACAGTTGCCTTTACCTTACCCAAAAACCCAAACTTAATTTTTAGTGGCTTAGTGTACTTTCTGTAATGGTGCTGGCCTGAATATGAAGTTTTCATATCCAATGCCATTGATGTTACTGATGCCACTGGCTCAAGCAGATGAGGGGGAAAAACAAATCGTGATTTAAGGGGGCCACTTGAAAATTTTGGCATCCTTCAATTTAAGCCAAGTTTGGTGTTTTCCTACAAATACCAGGCAGTTAGGAAGTACAGGCCAGAAAAAGTCTTGTGATGATAGAGTGGGATGTCTTCACAAACAAGGACTGACTGACTGCAATAAGAATTCAATGGAAAGGTATAAAATACTCTTTATGATTTCATCCTGGGCACCACATTGGGTCTGTGATGGTGAGGAGAAGAGAACATTCAGGCAGTAGCTGTAGGATTTTCTCAATAAACTGGGATAAAATGCATTGGTCTCGATAATGGATGACCTCTATGCTCATATAGGGACAGACAAAAATGGATATGAGGATTTCCTGAATCTATATGGTTAGGTTAACAGGAATATCGAAGGAGAGGTTATTCTGGACATCTGTCTGGCAAACGGCTTAGTGGTGGTCAACACATGGTTCATCAAGACAGACAGTCACTCTCAAGACTGTGGTCAGCATGCAGTTCAGATAGACGTCTTTCTAGTAACAAAAGGGCAATAGGGTCAAAGTAGAGATTGCAAAGGCATCCCTTATGAAACAGTCAGCCCACAGAATAAACAACTGGTGGTGACAGTCAGCTGTAAGTAGCAGACAGAGAAGGTCAATAGAAGTTAGGCTAAAGACATGGAAAATAATTGAAGCAACAGCACAAGAGTTTAAGAAAAACAGCACTTGAGAAGATGACAGGACAGATCTGCAGTAGAGGCAAGTATAGAAATACAGTGAATAAGAGAAGCTGGTGATAGAATGCCAATGCTCCAGGACTTTATTAAAAGAAAGGACTACAGGAAGAAGTAGGGCAGTAAGATGGACCAAGCTAAATATGAATATTGGTTGTCTAACAAAGGCAAAGGAAAAGACATCAAAGAACCTCTACCAACTTCTGGAACGTGATTCAGCAGATGGCACACAGAATCTCACATCTCTACCAAGTTGCAAGACCGTTACAAAAAGACAAAAAAGATATTCGGCAGATACAATTCATAAGGGACAATAGTAATAATTTGCTGTCCAGTCCAGAGGGCATTATGGACAGGTGGAATGAGTATTTTAAGAAGACTATGAATGAAATCCACACAGAAATTGTACTGCCACATGCACAATCTATGATAAAAGAGGATGGAGAACCACACTACAAACACATTAAGAGCACTAAGGAAAATGAAGTCAAGCAGAGTAACAGACTCAGATGAAGTTACAGCTGATATGACTGGAATGTTGGGTGTGTTAGGAAAGAAATTATTTTTGACTGTACTCATCATGTTATGAAGACAGAGCCACATCGCATATGACTGGAAAATTAGAATTCTAGTGGCACTGTACAAGAGCAAAGGGGATATTTCGCAAACTGTGGGCCATACAGAGGTGTCTGCAGGAAAATGCTGGGGAGAATGAGTGTTAAATTAATATATATAGAGTAGTACAAGGTAAGATGGGAGAAGGGAAGTTCATATTCAGATCAGGATACAGTAGGACCACACTGATGTTTGCAGTGAGGCAGATAGTGGAGAAGAAATAGTGGTTAAAGGAAGAACAAGGATTTCCTAGACATGGAGAATGTATATGACAAGGTCACAATAAAGCTGATGCGGGAAGCCTCACAATGGTCCGAGATCCTACAAACATTCTTAGAATTAGGGAAGGATTTGTACAAGGATCCAAAGACACAAGTGCAAACAATGATCAGACTCATAGTGGGGGTACCAGTTGTGAGCAGGTGTGCATCAGGATTCAGCTCTTTACCCACTCTTGTTCATACTGGTGATGGACTATCTCAGCAAACAGATGTGAGGGAACAGATCAACAATGCTGAGGTGTGCACATATTATGGCACTTCAAGCAGACTCTGAGAAGGAGCTTCATGAAATGATAGGGAAAAGGAATGCAAAATGTAAGCCACCTGAGATGAAACTGTATACAGACAAGAGAGTTGTCCTTGCACCAAATGAGGGAAAGAAAAGAACCTGAACATTGTGATAGAAGGGAAAATAGTAAAGTATGTTAACAGCTTCAAGTGTCTGAAACTTATGGTTGGGGAGGAGGGAAATCCAATTAAGGAACTCAAAGCTAAAATCAGAGGTGCTGCAGGCAACTGGCACAAAGGGTCAGGGGTAGTGTGTGACAGAAAAACACCAGAGAAGCTGAAAAGTAAGGTGTAGAAAACAGTGTAATGACCAGTACTTCAGTAAGGCACAGAAACGTGGGCAGTGAAGGCAAAACAGCTCATGAAGCTTGAGGTGATACATAAATAGATACAAATTTTTCAAGCATGGGTATTACTGCCCTTCTAGCCTGCCAATATACCAAAATACTTACTTTTTGATAACCCCAAACATTCCCAGAGGTAGTTGCCTCTAAATGCCCAGTATACCTGAATAAGATCTTCTCTTAGATATCTGTAAGAGGCACTGTACAAGTTCAGATATTTTAGTCTTTCATAATCACTTAAATTTTCACATCCATGGATGCCCTTGGTATATTTCCACTGTACTCTTTCCAGTTTACTCATGCCTGCTTTCTTATGAGGTTTTCATACTGTTATTTCATACTCAAGTTTGGGTCTAATGTAACTTGCAATTACTTCATCATTTCTGATTTCCTAGATTTTATAAATCTTTTTAAACAACCTATAGTTCTATAACTATCATTAACCAATTGGTTCAAAAAAACCCAGCAAGTTGGTTGCAAACCAGCACTTAGTACAAAAATGAATCCAGAAAGAAAAAAGCATTGGAACACTCAAAGTCTTTTATTTAAAACTTGCAAGTTAAAACTTCACATGAAAGTCAAAACTTTCACCATCAAGGCTTCATCAGGTGAACACATTTCAGCAACTGTAGTCAATTCTTAAGTAGTTAATAAAATCACATGACATATTTTCAAACCTTCTGATGTAACTCTCTCAGATAAGGTTTTAAAGTGAAACTGTCATTTAAACCAGGTGGTATATGAAATCTCATGCGCAAAATCCATTTCATCTCCTCACTTTCTGAGGTCTCATATGTTTGCCTGATGAAGCCTTAATGGTGAAAGTTTTGCCTTTCATGTGAAGTTTTAACTTGCAAGTTTTAAATAAAAGACTTTGAGTGTTCCAGTGCTTTTTTCTTTCTGGATTAACCAATTGGGTAATATGATTAGAAAGACTCAAAGCTGGATCTACCCATATACCCAGGTCCTTAAATGAGTCTACAGCTTCAATCACTGTGTGCTGTATTAAATATTCACCTTTCAGTTTATGTCTCCCAAATATCATGTGCTTAGGTTTTGATGTATTTATCACCATATGAGTCTCCTGTGCCCATATGGTCAAGTTAGTCAAGTTCTTTTGCAGACATGCCTTATCTGTAATACACGTAATTAGTTTACCCAATTTTAGGTCATCTGCATATAAAGTATAGAACACCTTAGATGAAAAAGTTAGGTCTGAAAGATACAATCTAAACAAGTATGGGCCTAGGACAGAGCTCTGTAGGGCACCCTGACTGTAACCAAGAATTTCACCTGTACAATTGCTGTATGATACTTGCCACATCCTATTTATAAGCTATGCAGCTATCCATCTTATCAAGTGTACATAAATACCTATTTGCTCTAATTTATTGATCAGTGTTTTGTGTATGACCCTGTCAAATGCTGAAGTTAAATATATTACTGTTTTTGTGTCTTTTCCTACTTTACTACTTTATTATGCATTTACTGCTTGTTTCTTATAGTGTTCAATTGCGTTTATTCTGCTGTATTTATTGCTGATTGTTAGTAGACTGATTAAATTGTAATTGTTACTGTAAGTGTCTTAGTTTTGGTTAAAGGACTTGGGCTTCAGGGCAGTTATTTTACATTAAGAAGTTTTGTGGTCTGCACTCTTAAGGGAGGAAAGGGTAGCGTATCTTCTCCTGAGCTGGGAATTGCTGAATGACAGCCTATTGTGCTTGTTTTTCTAAATGTCTTTGTTCCGTTTTAAGCACTTGGGTTCCAAACCAGTGATTTTACGTTGGGTGGATTTGTGGTCTAGTATAGCCTACACCCTTCTAAGCTGGGAATTGCTGGTTGAAGGCTCATTCTGTCTGTTATTCTGTAAGTGTCTCAGTTCTGGTTTTAGCACTTGGATTCCAAACCAGTTACTTTACATTGGGAGGGCTGTGGTCTGGACTCTTGTGGTGGGAGAGTGTAGCCTACACGCTTCTAAGCTGGAAATTTCTGGTGAAGGCTTATTGTGCCTGTTATTCTAAGTGTATTTATTCTGGTTTAAACACTTGGGTTCCAAACCACTTACTTTACATTAGGAAGATTTGTGGTCTAGACTCTTGTGGCAGGAGAGGGTAGCCTACACCCTTCTGGCGATAAACTGCTGGTTGTAGGCCTATTGCGTCTGTTAGTCTGAAGTGTCTTAGTTATTTTGAAGTGTCTTAGTTCTGGCTTAAGCACCTGTGCTCCAAAACCAGTTGTTTTACATCAGGAAAGTTTGTAGTCTAGACTCTTGTGGTGGGAGAGTGTGGCCTACACCCTTCTGTGTTGGGATTTGCTGGTGAATTGCTGCACTATTTAAACTACCTTCTGCTGTTGTGACTGTGATTTTATGTACTTTTCATTTCTAGCACTTCTGCATTTTATAGCAGAGGCTAGATTCAGACTCGTTGAACCTAGACTGATTGGTATCTCTTGAGCACTAAAACTAGCTCTTCACCGAGATACTGAAATATCTGAGCCATCCGTTGCTTCCAGTTAACTATAAATGTCTGCTTTTGCTCTAATTCTATACTTCTAATTTGTATTTGTATTCCACTGTCTGAATTGTCTGAACTATTTTTTGGTCACATTTTACTGTATGCAATACTACTTCAGCTGTAGCAATGCTCAGTTCCAAGCTTGCTATTTCTGGATCTATTTTGTAATGTCTGAGCATCAACTTCAAGCCACCTTTGTTGGTGAAGGCTGTTCTGCACCCTTGATCAAGGAGAGTACTGTCTGGGTCCCATCTAATCGAGGGTGATTGGACTAGAGCTCAGAGAGAGTGTTCTTATCTACTAGTTTGAGTTAAAGAGTATTTTCTTGTTTTATTTAAGCCCCGCATTTGCACTTGTGTGGGTGTAGCGCTCCATTGTGTATTGCCGCATAGTGGCGGTTACCATGTGTGGTTACAGACACCAGCATTATGTTTGTTAAATTTTCCCTTAGCACTTTTTTTGTGGTCCCCAGAGGTTTCTCACAGCTCTGATCTACTGTCAGGTGGAACACTAAACCTAGCCTCAGAGGTACCAACACATCTCTCACCCACTAGCAACTCCTAAGTGTGACCTCTTTTTCCTGATCATATAAATTTACCTATCACTATGGACAGACAATTTCCCACAGTTTCTCCAGCCAGCTTGGTCAACATGGGCATCCTGTGGCAGTGTAGCAACTGCCTCATGTTCACAGACAACCCTCTATGCATAGTACACACAAACACAACATGTGAGAGATACAACTATATTAAGAACCTTGAATCCATGCTCTCTCACACATCAGTCAGTGCATAGGACAATGAATGGGTTGCCAGCATGCACACCTCACCTTCTACTCCACCTAATCCCACATCACACATACCAACATATGCAGAGGTCCTCACCAGAAACATACCTAAACACCAAAGACCTCCAAAGCACAAACACAAGCATGCTAGGTTCATAGATTCATAGGTTCATAGATTAGTACTAGGCTAACTGCCTCTGTGGGCCATTTTCAGCCTAGCCAATTACCCCATGTGAGAATCAAACCCTGCACCTTATGTTTGCAAGGTAAACACCTTAACCATTATGCCAACCTCCCACCCTGGTGGAAGTATTATGCTACACATAATACTTCCTCTGCAGAACAATTTACACATAATAGCATACACACCAGTGTCTCACTGGTCAAACCCTTAAGGCAAAACACAAAATGAAAAATATTAGTCATAGGTGATTCCATCGTGAGACATACCAATGTCCCTCACCCCAGGCTGGATAAGGAAAAGGTCATGGTCAGCTGTCTGTCAGGTGCCAGGATATGCCACATCACCCATACACTCAAGTCTCTAAACAATTGATACTGTTATGACTCTGTCATAGTCCATGTTGGTGTGAACAACTTGAAATGTACTGCTCTAGACTATATGAAGAGAAACTGCTCTCAGACTATGTGTCTCAGGCAGGTATGTTCCTAGCCTTAAGCAGCATTTTACCTTTACCTAGGATGATGTCTCAATACAAACAGAAAATGACTTCAATAATTGGCTTATCTTCTGGTGTCATCCTAAGGGGTTCCACTATCTGACAGCCAGGGACAACATGATCGACAGACCTTGATGCTTTGCCAGAGATAGTCTTCATCTGTCACAGCTACTGGCAGAGGTCAGTCTGATTTCAGCTACTGGCTGAGGTTTTTGCCACCCCCATACTGCCTTTTTTAAGCAGTGTATCAAGAACAAAATTCCATCTAAAAACAACCTCAAGGTTATGCTGCTAAATGGTAGGACTCTCAACATGAAACTGCACTCACTGGAAGCTATCCACACCTTGGATGACACAGACATTTGTGCAGTCACGGAGACCTGGTTCAAGGCTGTGGAGAGCACTCCAGCTATACTGAGTTATACCTCCTTCCACATGTTCAGACCACAAACTGAATGTGTGAAAACTAAAGGAGGTGGTGTATTAATATTCATTAAAGATAAATACACCTCCAGATTGGCTAAACAGTATGACTCCCTGGAGCTACTTCAGGTGCAATTAACTATTGATAGGACATCTGTACAAGTCATTGCCAAGTACAGGACCCCCTCCATGAATCAGGGAACCCACTCTGCCTTTTTGGATCTACTTGAGTCTATCAACATACATACAGACACCATGGGTTTTGGCGACTTTAACTACCCATCCATTGACTGGGTAAATTATTTGTGCTCAAACTCATTTTCCCAAAGGTTCTTTGACTTTGTTAACTCCAATGCCTGGCACTAGCTGGTTGACACTCCCACAAGGGGTGCCAACATCCTGGATCTGGTGCCTAACAATATGGAGGACCACTGTTGCACCCCCACTGTGAGGTCCTTCCTGCTGACACCTGACCACAAATCACTCTTATTCGAAGTAACTATCACACCTAACCCCACCCCAGCAGCAGCTAAATTAAAAAAACTTCTCCAAAGCAGATTATAATCTCTTACAGGATGGTATAAATAGCTTCACTGCACCTCTTCCCTCAAACAGAACTGGCAACGATGCTGAGCTCTACACCAAAGCTTTATACAAATACCTGTATAACTGCATTGACTTGGCTGTACCTGATAGGACCCCAACAAGCTCCTCAAGGAAGAGCAAACCTCCCTGGTGGACATCTGCTATTAACAGGCTTTACAATAAGATGAAGAAATTGCTGTCTAAGAGTAAGAGGGAGGGAGCCTTCTAAACTGGAAACACTCCCTCCTCAGCTTAAACAAGCAAATAAGACTTCTTGTAAAGTCCTCTAAAGCAAGCTAGGAGTCCAAACTAGCTTCCTCAACAAAGGTCAACCACAAGGTGTTCTATAGTTATATTCATAACCTAAAAGGAAAGGTCCAGATTTGTGCAGAACTGATAGATAATGATACCACATATACTGACCCTATGGGCATAGCTAACCTGTTGGCTGACAGGTTCTGTGAAAACTTCACTCCCCTGTCCCCCCCAAACTTACCCCATGACATCCCTACCACCTGTCCCCTACCTTGTATCTCTAATGAGCAAGTCATAAATGCCCTCCCTAAGGCCAAATACACAGCATATATGGGACCTGATATCATCCCAGGCTGTGTCCTACATAGGCTCCAACATGAATTACTAACACCATTGGGTACTCTTTTTAATTATAGTCTAAGCACCGGCTTCATACCAGCTGAATGAAAAACAGCCAACGTTATTCCCTTGCACAAAGGTGGTGCTTCCACTGACCCTGGGAAATATAGACCTATTAGTCTGACTAGCCTTATCTGCAAGGCCATGGAGTGAATCATCATGGACCTTATCAACAAAAATATAGGTAATCTCCCAACACTTGACCCTACTCAGTTTGGATTTGTCAAAGGGAGATCATGTCTGTTAAACCTGGTGGATGTCTTCGAAAGCATCACCAAGGCCCTGGACAAGGGGAAATCTGTGTATACAGCTTACCTGGACTTAGCCAAGGCATTTGACACTATCCCTGTCTCAGGCATCATTGACAAACTCACCCAACTAGGCATCAACCCTTATATCATTAGATGGGTCACTAACTGGCTTACTGATAGAACTCATATAGTCAAAATAGGGGAATCCACCTCCAACAGCAGACCTGTAACCAGTGGTCAGGGATCAGTCCTGGGACCTCTACTGTTTGGAATCTATTTCTCTGAAGTACAAGCAAAAGCTAAAGGTCTGTGGCTAACAAAGTTTGCTGATGACTGCAAACTGGGAGTGGTCATAGAATCTCCAAATTATGTCAACATCCTACAAGAGGGTCTTACACAAGTAAATGACTAGGCCAAAGTCATGGCCTTAAACTCAGTACAAAAACTGTATTATCATTCATTTTAGTAAAAGTCATGTTCCTGCTAAATACCACATCAATAGCAATACCTTAAGTATGCACTCAGTGGTGAGAGATCTGGGCACACAGGTTGACAGCAACCTTACCTTTGACTACTATGTCTCCACAGTGGTAAGAAGGGCAGTCTATATTGCTCTTCTCATTAGTAAGGGCATTGCCTCCAGAAAAAAAGAAGTTATTACCTCCCTGTACTCTTTCCTCATCAGGCCAATAATTGAGTACAATGCCCCTTTTGGTATGTACCTTTCTAAGCACCTGCAACAATTGGAGAAACCACAAAAGTTCCTGACAAGGAAAATTCAAGGTCTTCACCATCTGTCCTATGGGGATCGCCTGAAATCACTGTCACTTTATTCTGTTTCATACAAACTACTCAAAGGTGATCTCTGCCTTGCATATAAGGCAATCTCTGACCCTACGTTACTGGAAATGCTTCATATCTAAAAGTCAAATGGTACATGGGTTACTTGCTCTAAAGAACTTAACCTGCTATGTGACATTAATAAAACCTGCTGGAGGGGCAGATTTGTCTCCCAGAGATTACCACACCTTTGGAACAGACTTTCACTTCATGTCAAACAAAGCACCTCTTTGGCCTTCTTCAAACACAATCTGGATGATTGGATGGGTGACAATAAATTCATAGGTTCATAGGTTGGTACTAGGCTATCGGCCCTTGGGCCTGTACAAGCCTAGCCATAAGAATTCCATGGATATTTCTTCCCACAATATTTACTTCCCTGGACTCCTGTTTAGCAGGGCGACTGATGTGATCCCCGAAGTGAATTTCCTATCTCTCATCCAATCGTCAAGGTTCCTTTTGAAGAGGGCCAAGGAGGAACTCTGTTTGACATGTATGGGCAGTCTATTCCAGAGTATGGGGAGTCTCTGGGTCAGAAACCTATCCCTCCAGCATGTTTTGTTCATTGTGATGACAAGGTTTAGATCCCAGGAGCATGTGGCTCTGCGGGATTGCGATTTCTTTAAGTGGAGCATGTCCAACAGCTCAGGATTTGACATGGTCTTGTATGTTAAGCAGAGATCACCTCTGAGTAGACGATATGCCACAGAGTATAGCTGGAGTTTTTTAGACGGTCAGCATCGGGCATCTGCTTTAGGCATGTGATTCTTTTAGTGAGGTATTTCTGTGGCCTTTCCAGCTGTTGCAGATATTTTGTGCGGTACATACCAAATGGGGTGTTGTACTCTATAATGGGTCTAATGAGGGATGAGTACAGTGGGACAATGACCTCCTTTTTTCCTGGATGAAAAGCCCTTAGTGATGAGGTGTGCCACATAGAAGGATTTCCTGACTGTTGTGGCGATGTGGTTATCGAAGGTGAGACCACTGTCCACCTGTGTCCCTAAGTCTCTCATCACACTTTTGGTGTTTAGTGTACTGCCACCTATGTGGTAATTCATGGGTACATGTTTTTTCCCAAAGGGGATAACTATACATTTCTTGGCATTAAGCTTGAGCCCATGGCTCTGGCACCAAGTGTCTGTTTCTTTTGTAGAATATCTACATCATTTGGGGATTCAATAATGTCTCCCACTTTGCAGTTATCTACAAACTTTGTTAGCCAGAGTCCCTTAGTGTTGGCCTGTACTTCCTCTTGGACAGGGGCAATAGGTGCTGATCATGAAATAAGGGTAAGAACTTGGCTAGGCTTGTAAGGGTCCTAGGGCCATTAGCCTTGTAACTTCCTATGATCCTATATAAATTACATCACAGCACAATTTTTCATTCATAGCTGTTATTATATTGTTATGGAACATCATGTTACAGGTGGTAACAGATCTCTTTTCAACATATGCATGGTGATACATGGCTTCAAGTCCCAAACTATCCATTTCTGACAATAACTTATCCAATATTACCTTCTCCATTATTTTTCCACAACATGAAAGTAGACGTAAGGGTCTTTATCACTCTGGGTTTGTCCTGCTATCATTTCTCTTAAAGACAGGCTTAATAAGTGCATGTCTCCAATCTTGAGGAATCTCCCCATGAGCTTATAAATAATAGATATAATGGTACTGTAAATTCTTGCTAAAGTGTTCTCAGGTCATTATTGCTAATTCCATCTCCTCCCTGTGTTTTGGTTGGATCCAGTTTGCTCAGTTCTTTTTCAATATAATCTAATTTGATTCCAGTATCTCAGGTTACCTGGATGTCATTAGGACAACTTATCACCCCCTCTCCCTGTAGAACCAAACTGTTTTTGTGTAAGACATTGTAAATATATCTATAATCTGCTGAGTCTGAAAATAAATTTTAGAATCTGCACACAGTTTATCAATGTGTGTGTCGTTACTCCTTCCACATCTTATGTATCTATAAAATGTTTCCTATTATGCTTAATATCTTTATATACATTTTCTTCAAATTTTTCTTGATTGTGTTTCACACATTTGTTTATCCAGCTTGTTTATTTCAGTTTTCAAAGTTGTAGTTCAACCTCTCTTCCATTTCTTATATTTTTGTCTCTCACCTTAATCAGGCATCTTGTTCTTATGGAAATATATCCCCCTGATGTTGTATGCCTAGATCCTGATGTTAAATATTTTTTTTTTATTTTTTTTACACTCAAAACAATTTCTCTCTCAACATTTCATCTACAGTTTTTCCACTGAGCACATCACTCCAATTAGTTTTACATAGTGACTCTTTTGCCTCCATATAATCTGTAATTAATCTTCTGTGCATTGGTTTAGATTTCTGTTTGACACATTTATCTAGCAACAAATTATAACCCCATGATCACTGCACATCAGCGGTGGTAAAATGACTTGAAATGATGGAGATGAAGTCTTTCAAATAGGTGGTAGGAGGCACATAATGAGACAGATGAAGAAGACATCAGAGTTGAAGCCAAAGTAACCTAAATTGCAGAGAAATTCAAGAACAAATGGCAGTAGCTCGGTCACAAGTGCAGGAAAGCACAGGATGACTTACTAAAGTAGATTTGGAGCAGAGAGGAAGAAGGCAAGATGAGATGAGGGCATCCAGCAAAAAGGTGGATGGACTGCATGAGAGAGAGAGAACACCTGCGACAGTTGGGCATGAGTGTTAAGGAAATTAGGTGAGTGACACTGAATCGCGCGCGAGAGATGGCAATAATTGACATAATATTCCAATTCCATTTAAAATAGGAAAAAGGAAAGCGGTGATGATAACTGTGAATTGACTGAATAAGCATGTTACAAAATGCTGGCTTTCAGAGTCAGAGCTAATGTTTTGTAATAGGGTTAACTGTGGGTCATAAGTGTTGCTTTCTCTGACCAGCTGTAATCATGGACTTGATTATATAATTCATTATCTTTTGAAGGGACAAAGCCCCTGGGATGTGTAGGGGCTTTTCTCTTCAAAAATAATGTTGAATTAGTGTCACTGATGTATTAATAGGTGGTATTTTTGGTGTGTGAGGCATTGGTATACCATATTTCTATGACATCATTTCAATCAGTAGCCATACATCTTTCTTAGATCTTTTTCGGTGTGTCTGTTTTCTTGAGTGACGCAGTTACCATAAACTATAAGAATCCTTACCATGTCCTAAAAGGAGTATTCAGCAGTTGAACTTAAACAGCATGCAACATATTTTAAAAGCATGAAGCTGGAATCTCATGGAGTTGGAGATTACCCTCCTCTTACCTCATACACTGTTACATTATACAGTCCCTGATACAAAAAGCAAATGATTTTATGGTTTATTTTGTTGCTGAAAGTGCCCACCTACATTTTTGTTAGGGCTTAAGCCTATCCCACTTAACTTTATGTGGAGTGAAATATTAGAAGAAAAATGCATTATTAGGACCAGTATACCTCAAAATCTAAAGCTGTATCTAGACTACTATATTCTAGTGATGTGTAGGTAGAAGAAACCTGTACTCCATGTAGACATGTATTCATAACTAGATATTGCAAGTAAACTGCCTTAAAGCGATATTGATTATGTAAAATAATAGCTATAATGTAATGTAACTCTGGAATTGTAGCATAAATAAATCTTTTCACATCTGGAAAAAATACCACAATTGAAAGAACTGCAGTGTACAGACAATAACCATTTCTTTCAATAAAATGTTTAGCACTTTCATGCATAACATCTGAAAAAATAACTTGACTCTGTTACTCACAATGCTTTTCCACTGAATGCAAAATCCCTGCCATTATTGTACATGACACTGTTCTAAGGATAGGGCCATAGAAAAAAAAATCCTACTTTACCAAAATAAATTAAAACTTCAGCAGCAGTAATACAGTTGCTTATGAAATGTAAAGTAAATGTATCTGAAAAGGATCCCATTAATACTGCGTATATATATATATATATATATATATATATATATATATATGTAAAATGGATGTCTACATGTGTGCCACACTTTTGTCTGTATTCATCATCAAGAGTATTGTATATGGAGTAATTCTGTATATGGGACGTTACTTCCAAGTCCTTTGCTAAAAAGGGATTTTGTTCTAATCATACTATCCTGGCATGAAAGGGTAATGTAATGTCCCAGCATGGCACCGTATCTCAAAAGGAGCTAAACATTCCCTGGGTATTGAAAAGTGTGGGATATATCAGTTTGAAGACAGAAGAATCCCCTGAAATGGAACCCCTGTTGTTGCAGGGTCTATAGCTGCCACATGTACTCTCAGATTGGATGTGATATATATATATATATATATGTATATTTATATATATATATATATATATATATATATATATATATATATATATATCTACACATACACACACACACACACACACACACACACACACACACATATATATATATATATATATATATATATATATATATATGTGTGTGTGTGTGTGTGTGTGTGTGTATATATATATATATATATATATATATATATATATATATTTATATGTGTGTGTGTCTGTATGTATGTATATATATATATATATATATATATATATATATATATATATATATATCTACATATATAGAATCACTATGGAATACCGAAATTCCACAATCCCAAGACTCTGAATCCCGAGAGTGTGGAATCTTGAAACTTAAAAAAAAAAAAAAGTAAAACATACAACAAATTATTCTAACGTGTATGCAGGGGGCAAGCCCCCCTGTACCCCCCACACCCCATGCGACTTAAATATACCAAATCTGAGATTGTACTACAGTGGAGTGAACGGCAAAGTTCCTGTTCTGTACTGTATGGCAATCCCCATTCACTACGTTCGAGATTCCGCAATCTCGAGATTCTGGTCCTCAGGAATCAGAATTTTGGGATTGTGGAATTTCGGTATTCCGTAGTGATCCCCTATATATATGTATATGTATATATATATATATATATATATATATATATATATATATGTGTGTGTGTGTGTGTGTGTGTGTGTGTATATATATATATATATATATATATATATATATATATGTGTGTGTGTGTGTGTGTGTATATATATATATATATGTGTGTGTGTGTGTGTGTGTGTGTGTACATATATATATATATATATATATATATATATATATGTATATGCATATATATGTGTGTATTGTGTGTGTGTATATATATATATATATATATATATATATATATATATATATATATATATATATATATATATATATATATATATATGTGTGTGTGTGTGTGTGTGTGTGTGTGTGTGTGTGTTTTGCAACCATAGAAAAGCTGTAACAAAAGTTGAACTCCTAGGGTTTCATGATCAGGATTATTGTTCTAGTGCAACCATTTTAAAATTACTCCAATGGGTTATCACAAGAATACTGGTTGGTTTCCATGAATACATAGCTGTTTCCAAGACTATAGCACAATGTCCACTTCCTGAGTATGATGGTTTTGACTCAGTCCATTTGTTTCAGTGTCTAGGCAGGCAGGTCCAGCACTGTCATCCTGAGGTGCTGAAATAAGCCTTTAATAAAGATGTCCACTTGGGAGATCTCCATGGTGACCATGGTCAGTAGAAGAGAAAAACATTACTGCTGTGGTGAATATGCGGCTATTACATTCACAATTAGTCTTTCTTAGCAAATCCTGTTAAGAAAACTGGGCAGTAGATACACAAGAAAGAAGACATAAGTAAGCAGTAGAATTTCCAGGCCTGTGACAAAGCCCCTGTGGGTCAGCACTTTCCTCTGTGTAGAGTGAGCAAAACAGGAAGTTTGTCAATGAAGTTGAAAGTTATGAAGTTGACTTGAAAGGTACACCATATTTTTCTTGTGCTATAGAAGATCTCTGTATTCTGAGACAATTTACCAAGATCTATAGTCTTCCAGGTCAACTGTCCTGCCTCTGTATTGAGAGACCCTATCTAGTATACTGTGGTAATAGTGTGCAAACCCATGTCATCAATCTACAGGTGTTCTGCAAAAACAGATGGCTTCCTTTTCCTACTTGGCTAGGGTATGCCCTACAGATAGATGTGTCGTTCTGAATATTCTCATGGCAGAACAGTTCTAACTGTGTAACAAAATTGATACAATACTAGCAGTGCCACCTGTATGATGACACTGGTACTGCAGTCACTGGTACTGCTCAACATCTCTATCTGTATGATAAAACTGGTACTGTTGATAGTGTTGCTCTGCCTGACAAACTTTGGAAGGACTAAGTGACTTCTTCGAGTTCAGGGGCAGCTTCACACTATATCAGAAAATGGAATGCACTTTGTTAGCACAGAACATTTCTCAGTCACAATATTTTGCATGACTGTAGTTGTTCCCAATTGAATTCAATACTAAGGCATGCTGACGTATTGAATTTGGTGATCCCTACCCCTTGGGATGACATCATCCTGGGAAGCAGGTTGAAATTTTTTAACTTTTCACATTTTAAAGAATGACTAAGGTACACTTACATCAACAGAAAGAAAACAAGCCATAATTATATTTCTAATTCTTTTCATACTTTGTATGTGTATATATCTTCTTTGAAACATTCGCTCCAGCATTGCATAAATTACTGATTTCCTGCATTTAATTAAATCTCACTCCTCTTCCTGAACTTTATTCTGCATTCATTGTTCACACATTTTCATTTGTTACTTCCCTTTTCTATATATCCCGCCTCCAGATCTTTTATCTCCTGTACAAAATTCAGTATTTCAAATACATTTAGTTTAGATTTTGCTTTCCATTCTTTAGAAATTAATTTTTTAGGCGGCAATGCTATTAAAATTAGTAAAGTCTGACTATGTTCGGGCAATCCAGATTATATATCCCATTCAAAATAATTATTTCCCTAGATACAACCATTTGCTCCCCCATTTCTGAAAAAGTATGCTGCAGGGATTTTTTTTAATCTGCCAACGCATTACATTCTTAAAAACATGCTCCCAGTTACCTCTCTATTTGCCATCACTCTTCCAACATTCATTATATACCTAACGAAAATTCTCTGACATCTGCATGGGATATAACAATACCTGTGCAAACACTTCTAAGCAAATCTTTTAAACCTTCTGGACTTTCTATACTTAGTAGGCATGCAGATGTCCCCCACAGTTCCTTTGTTAATTACCTTTCCACTTTTTCTTTGGGGGGAAGGGCATACTGAATTTTAATATTTGGTGTAGTGAGGGTAGAATGGCAGAAGCAGTTCACCTTTGCTATATCTATGATTTGGAATCCAACCCCGAGTTTCTTTCATTAGTCATGATTTTTGTTCAGGCCATCCTTGAATAGAAAAAAATACTCTAAAATATACCTCAGATGTCTGGGAAAACATGGTTTCTGAAGCCTAGTGCCCCCCAGAACCCCATTTGGTTATTTCCTCTACAACTGTTATTGCACAGTCTTGGCCAGTTAGGAACTGTTAAAAGTTGCTGATCAGTAAAACAAAACAAAAACAAAAAAAAAAAAAAAAACTGGCAGAAAAGGAAGAAAGAATAATCTGATTGGTGTGAGGAAGTTAGCATACCTCTCAAGTGTACCTCATTACAAGGAATGTACCTCATTTAGGGTTTTAAAATGTTCATGTTCCTCAAAGTTCCACATTGAAAGGGTCTAGACACACATTCTGTGATAAGAATTTTTTAACTGATATCCATGGTAAAAAGAATTGAATCAAGTTAATTCATTAAAAGATCTTTTTCAAGGTAGAAACAGCATATTTAACCACCCTATGACCTTCCTAGTTGAAGTGGTTAGTAAGCCGTTAGTGTGTGTTCCACATTTTGCCCATTTGTTCTACATTGTGAGGGCTGCTGTTCCTCATTTTGGGGACGGACGGTTGAGAGCTATGGAAGTCAGTATGGGAGGAATCAGGGGGTTCACTGGGAGATGTGTGTGGCTGAGGAGCAGTGGGGAAGTGTGTATGTCACCATATAACCCTCTCCCCAGAGCACTATTTCACCTAAGGCTGGCCTTGAACAGAATGAAGTATTATTTTGCAGACAGGGTAGTGGATGGATTGATTACAAAATGACTTCTTGAAGAGGCAGAAGAATCAAAGTTGTAATGAAACACACTATTACTCAGGAAAAAAGTTTGTAAGCAGGCAGAGAAAAAGTTAAAAAGGAAGCTGCTATATAGAAAATCTGGTTGAGCAGATGGTCATAAGGGTTATCTCCTTTGTATTCTGTGTTTAGACATATGAATAGTTTTTTAGTCAGACAAAGTTTGCAAAATGTTCTCTATGATCATATGCTAATTGCTGTGCATCTCAGACTGTATAGTATGTCCCACATCTCTTCGCCGTACTTCTATTTTCTTTTCTTCTCCTTTTAATGTGATTTTAGTGGCTTGTACAAATTTCTTTGCCAAATAGCTTTTTGTTATTATGTGAACTAATTTGGAGTCATCTTGTTTTGCATTTTGTGCATTGTAGCTATTTGCTGAATGGAGGGGCTGCAGCCCACACTCTCACCTGGGTCCTTGGTACAATAAAGTATTCTTGCTGCTATACCTCTATCTTCTGGTTGGCGAGTTAAGACAGATTTTTTTTTTACAATTTGTTTTACCCTCTCCACTAGCTGTTGAAATAGCTTACAATGATGTTTCATTTGGGATGTTTGAAAGCTGCATGCAGTTGAGTTACTTGTGAATGTATCAGAGCACTTATTTTCAAGACCCCAGAAGGGCAAAGGAGAAAGTCAACATAGGCTAAAGATTGAGCCATTGCTGGCTCATTTAGTGTTTGGTGCCCATTCCTCATTCCTGATATAATGCCCCAGCCCCTCAACAAAAAAAAGGACTTCAGCTTATGCTGTAGCTGATCCATGCCCCCACCAGTTCATCAAGTGAAGAGAAAAAAAGAAAAAAGTGCAGAAATAAATAATGTAGGATTTGCACTTCTCAATCGTGCACCCTAGCACTTTGCACCAGGAATGCTGTTGCCTTTGTCTCACTTTTGCTGTACTACTTGCTAAAGGGCAGGCTGGCTAGGCCTGAGAATTTTAGAGTGAATGTGTGTTTATGTATATAAAGGTGGGCCTAGTGGTGGTTTATTAATTTGTAAAAATAATTGAAAAAATAATATTTTTTCACAAAGAGGCTGTCTGGCAGTGGTAACTATTAGGCTCCTGTTCCTTCCTAATAAATGGCTTATTAGTTGCTGTAGTACCTTTAGTGTTTCTCTGTCTACAATAACTTGAAATAGTTTAGAAAGGTGGAGCTATTTTGTTGTCAGTGACATTTGTGTATTCATTTAAGGCTGAAAATTGAAAAGCTGAACTGAGGCATGTAAAGAATTGTGTACACTTTTTTCAGAGATAAAGCAAAGATGCTCGGTATTTATCAAATGGATATAACTTAAAATAATTACATAAATTAGTATATGATTAAATAAATAAGGAAGGTGAGTCCAGAAGAGCATGTTTGTGTGTGTGTGTGTGTGTGTGTGTGTGTGTGTGTGTGTGTGTGTGTGTGTGTGTGTGTGTGTGTGTGTGTGTGATCCCCAAAACGGTAAATTGCTAATTACTCTGGAGAGCACGACCATTTGGAAACTATGCCTAATATACTGAAATTTCCCTGCTTAAGCCCACTTCAGGACTAATAACATGATCCACTACAAAACAACAGATATTAACCTAGAATTCTCCAACAGCTGTTATAACAGCTAGCCTTTTAAAAGAACAGGCCATCAACATAAGATCTGAAAAATAAAATGCCTTGACATAAGGCTAAACTGCTGTTTTTGCAGCTACAACAAAAATAAGATGCCACAAAATAAGACTCAGATGCTGTTTTTTACAGCTATAACCAAGAACTGGCTAAATTATTCCAACCGCTGTTATTTCAACTAAAGATAGAAAGATCTGATTAAAGTGAATACCATCTTACTTAAACCAAAGAGATCCGGCTAATAGCCCCAAAAACTGTTATTAAAGATAGATTTGACTACTAAAGATAGATTTGATTAAAACCAGTAAGATCTTACTTAAACCAAAATGATCTGGTTAATTGCCCCAACAGCTATTAATTACTACAGCTCAAGATATGAAGATCTGGCTAAAAGCACCAAAACCGTTATAGTGGCTAAAGGTACTAACAGCTAATATAACAGATTCCACCGGTCATAATTCCAGTAATTTGCTGTCAGGTTTGATCAAAATAACAAGTTGGGGAGTAATAGGATGCTAGGGTTGGGGCAAGGGGCCTATAAACTGAAAACAGCCCGGGACCCAAGGTAGACTTAATCCCCCACTGTGACTGCCACCATACTAAACCTCAGTCTAGCAGGTGTTTAACATACCTGGTTTGAAAATGACCAGATGTATCATGTTAGGGCACTTTGATATAGTTATTTAATATGTCTATAAGGTTGCCTGTAGTAACAAGACTTTTAGCTTAAAGTTGGAGGAACTATGCAGCAAATGTGAAGTCTTTTCTTACTGGCATCTGAGTGTTTAGTGCTTTCTACTAATGCTAACAATATAAAGAAGTAATGTTGATGAGAAAGTGTTCTACCATCTTAAAACATGTCTGCGTTCTATGGCAGTATGAAAGCAGTATTTGGAAAGGCAGAAAGAGATAAGAGACGTAACCAGTAAGAGCTGCATGTAACAAGGGTATCAAATAATGCTGGTGAGTTGGAGCATGAGGAGGTAGAATATAAAACAATGAAAAGACAGAGTGGGATGAGAAATAACCAATCCACAGCAAACAAAATCCATAGATTCATTACTGTTGTTCCAAAAACTGCCTTGTCTTATACTAACTAAAGCAAAATGGCTCCAGATGTCCCAGAGCGTGAAACTGCTCCTAAGCTCTTTACTTTTTAAGCTATTAAATCTAAAATCCTTACCATTCTTGCACTCTTGTTTTGCATAGTACTCATCAACCTATAATTAAAATCTCTTCATTCCTCCAGGTTTGTAGATGATTGCAAACTAGATACAGTCGTAGAATCCCCCAAAGACACAAATGCCCTCCAAGAAGGCCTGACACTGACTAATAACTAATGCTAGAGACATTATCTAAAACCCAAGCCCAAGAAATGCTTAAGAGAATCCTTTGGGAAGATGGCAACCCCTGGAAACTACCACATTGATATTACACCCCTACCAGTAGACCCAGAGGTCAGGGGTTTGGGAATACATGTTGACAATAACCCGGCCTTTGACCATCATGGATCTGTGGTAGTAAGGAAATCATTGTATGTAGTGCAATTTAGAAATGTATGGCATCTAGGTCCAAGGATGTCATTGTTCTGCTGTACTCAGCCCTCATCATGCCAATCATTGAGTATAATGCCACCTGACCAAGAGTATGCAGCAAATGGAGCATGCACAGAGGTTCTTCATAAAAAGAATACAGGGCATAAACAACATGCCCTACGTGAACCACCACAAAGCCTCTTCCCTGTACTTGGTCTTCCATGGACTGCTGAGTGGCAGTCTATGCCTGGCCTACAAAGCATCCTCTAGTCCAACTCTGATGGACATGTTGCATATCCACAAAACAAATGCCAGAGTTACCAGATCTAAGGAACTAAACCTCAACAGCAGTACAAACAAGACATGTTGTAGAGCCAGGTGTGAGTCTCAGAGACTACCCTTTCTTTGGAACAGGCTTCCCATCCATGTGAAGCAGAGTGCTTCCCTATCTCAATTCAAGTGTAACATGGACCAGTGAATGAGGGATCAGACATTTATCCCCTGGTCTGGCACCTATGTCTGTAGTAGACAGAGCAGCCTGTAAGTACTTGATCACCCATGCCTAAGCCTACATATAGCCCTTAAAATAAACCTAGAGTGTCAAAATTTGTCAGATACATTTGTGGAGCCTGGTTAGGCTTAAAAGGCCCCCTGGGGTCATTAGCCTAGTAATCATCTATAACTCTATGAACCTATGAATACCCTTCATAAACCTGGGACAAGTCTACACTGCACAGATCACTTCTCTGTATTAGAGTCAGGTTTCCTCTCAGCAAACATAAAAATGATCTTGTTTTATGATACATTAAGAAAAAAACACAAGTAATTCATATTCTAAGAATTTGCATGCAAGTACTAGAGATGTCAGGACATAATTATACCACACTAAAACATATTAAAACTCCCCATCTTGCACCTAGTTCACATTATCTTTCATTCTGACCTCATCATAATAACATAATGGAAACTAAACCCAAACTAGTCCTACCCCATCCAAATCCACCTCCTAGTCTCACCTTGTTTTTGTTTTTTTCCTGTCACCACTATCAAACACTATAGCTGCCAAAGCCTCTGTTTTGCAGTCATTAAATACTGATTATTCATCAGTTATTTTTGGAACACAGAACCATTTTACTCATTGTATCACAGTACTGTACTATGTAACTTAATATATGTTAATGTTACTTATCCCCTAAGTACTAATTTCTATTTCACATTTAAGAAAAACTCACAATTATTATCTAGTAGCTGACTAATAATTTACTTTTTTTTTGTATAAAGAGATATTAAAAAAGAAATAGAAAACTGTTTGACAATATTTTCCATGTTTATGTCATTTGAAATAATATTTGTAATAAGTGCAGGTCAATGCCGTTTATGCCAGTGAATGTATTGCAATATTGATTGCCCCAGACTAAGTCTGAAAAAGTTCCAAAAGCATCAGAGTTCTGCTCTGGTAAACAAACATAAATGTAAAAATAAATAAATAATTATGGGAGCAGATAAAATTAAAGTTGAGAGAGAGAGAGAGAGAGAGAGAGAGAGAGAGAGAGATGCACCTTGTCAACAGTCTGGCATACCAGGGCTACTCTGTACAGAAGCCATGCTGTAGGAAAAAATGAAACTTGTAAAATCAGCCTGTATTAAAAGGGACTGGAAGGAGAGAAAATAGTCAGCCGCTGTTGATAGCTTATCAGCCATCTTACAAAAGGCATGACTAACAAGCTGCAGATAATAAAACAGAGTAACCATGTTTTCCTTCTCAGTAGCCTATGCCATTCTAGGCCATTCATGCTTCTGAGTGACATGACTTAGTAGTGGGTATTGTATTTAGTTCAGAGCATCTTGATTTGGGGTTTGTTAATAGATGTAGACCATGGCGGATCAGTTATACACAAGGTCTTTTTACATCTATGTAATCTAGGGTGATCATACACCATAAAACTACTATCACTATTTAGGCTAGCCTGTCAGCACTGTTGCTAGTTTAGGTTAGTGTACTAATATTGTGAGTGCATTATTGAATCAGAGGTGCTGTCGACTACAGTAAGTGTAATCAGAGCCATTTATCTATATCGGTTGTGTAGATGTTACCAGAAAGGTATGCCACTCCTATTTAATAATTGCCAGGGAAGGCTCCAGATGAGATAGGCAAACATCAAGACTCAGTTTAGAATGGTCAAGACACAGATCTATGTGTAGTGCATTTGGCTGCCTTCAAAGAGGCTGAGTTCAGATATCTTTTCACCTTGCCCTGCAATTAGCGAGATGGCTGGATCATGGGTGTTACTCATACCTTTGTTATAAATTAATCCTGGTACCTGGAATGACGGGGTGCAGATACCACTGCATAAAATAAATAAGCTGGATGTAGTCAAGCAGCTTGGTAACAGAAAAGCAATAGGTAAACTACATTACAGCTCCCTCCAGTTCTGCTAGTGACTGTTGCTTTAGTGGCTGTAACATAATCCAGCAAAAGAATCATTAAAAAACCTATTGCACAAAATGCATTTTAACTGCAGTTGCAACATAAGGAATCATGCTAGTTCAGTTAAACTGCAGTCAAGACCTAAGACATCATGCTATTCAAGGCAACATATACAAAGCATATACAATTACAACTGTAGCCTCTCCAAATGAGGTGCTTGGATTAATTTTCCAATACTGACACTCCGAGCAGCATTACAGGGGTGCTGTTCTCCTGAAATACCATCCCAAAAATAAAACTTTAAAGGCAGTCCTTTCTGCTTGTCCAAAGCTGATGGTAGTTGGGGGGGGGGGGAGGTATAAAAGACCACATAACACTTACTGAAAAAGTACAAGTAAAAAAATTTCTCTAGTCTTTAAGAAATGTTCTCTGTCTATAAAAAAATACCACAGTGGGTCTCGCCTGAAAGTAGGCCTAAATGTTTAGTGGGACTGTGATGACCCCTCCCTGGGCCAGTGATTGAGGAACTTCAATCCTCACCACTGACACCTATAGGGAACTTTCACTTTCAGAGAAATAGATACACACCATATTTCCAGATGCAGTGTGACATCCCCACACTGGGCCAGTAATCATGGAGCCTGAATCCTTACCGCTGATGCTGGAGAAGGATGTTCACTTGGAATACAAATGGAAACACTCAGTATTTCCAGATGCAGACATCTCTGCATCAAGCACAATTTCCCTTAAGAGCACAGAGGAGACACACTCACCCCAGGATCTGGATTTCTCTACCTGACATCCTTCAGGTCTCCAGTAAGACTCCCCTCTGGTACAGATGTAGAGTTAGGTCCTCAGCTGAGTGTCCAAGCCAAGTCCTCCAGCACCCTCTCTGTGAAACCAGTGCTTTGTGTCCCTGCTCAAAGTAGTTCACACACACACACACACACACACACACACACACACACACACACACACACACACACACACACACACACACACACACACATACACACACACATACCTGGGAAAGGCTGGCACAGATTTACCTGCTGTGTCCCCTACCAGACACTCCACAATTAGCTACTCTAAATTCCTTAACAAAGGTTGTCCAATTATACTGTGTAATATTTAATACTGATACAAATGGTAGTAGCTGACCAAGACAGCTAGGCCTTCTAGAGTGGCCCACACAGTGTCACCAAATAAATATAAGCACTCTCGAAGGTTAAATACTTTCTAAAAGGACCAGCCATAATAAACCTTTTAAATATATCTAATAATAAATAATAAAAGAACATGAAAATACTGAATATATATTTACAGTAATCCACAGAGTTCAAATCACAGGAAATACTGAAAATAACATTGATGGGCAGACTCCGACAAATAAAGAAAAATAATATCTAAACTAAGCTTCACTATAGTTTCCTGACTGAATCTAGGAGAATTACTATTCCCTACTTACTTAATAGAGCAAGGCAGATGATGTGGTGAATGGTCCTTATTGTTGTTAGGCCCAAGACAGAATACTCAATACTGACACATGTCTTTTTGTAATATCTAAAATTTCCAAGATGACTGTCAGAATGATCTCATCTGGTAACCTGACTCTAGGATCTCACACTATTCCCCTTTGAAGCTTGAGACAGGATGTTAGCATAGATGTGATAAGATGCATATCTAAAGTTTTGCTAATGTTTATGGCAGTGCCTGGGGCTTCCCCTCTTTTTACTGAGCTAATGAACAAAGCCTTCTTTCAGACATGCCATCTCCTGTCCTATTCAGATCTCTGAGAAAAGCACTTCCATGGCCCAACAAGTGGTCCAATTAAAAGTATTTTTCTTAAAGTAAGAAGTAAGCTAGGTGTTTAACCCCCCCCCCTCTCTTCAGTGTCATTTGTTAACATATATACATACAGTATCACATGTATATTCCTTCTCTGTCCAGCAGTACCCACTGTTGATACTTATTTTAACACTAGCAACTCTACAAACACATTTTGATTTTCAAATGTGGTATAGCTCTAATACATTTGTAACATAAGTGTCTGTACAAATCAGTTTGACAGTCAAATGCCATACAGTTCAAATACATTTGTAACATAACCATTTATGCAAATCAGTTTGGTATTCATATGCCATATTGTTTTAATACATTTGTAACACAGGCATCTTGTATAAATCAGTTTGGTATTCAAAGGACATATTATTCTTTACAAAACTCCAGCTGGCTATACTGGCACTACCCCATATCATCACAGGGACCAATATGGTCCACCTAATTAAATAAATAAGCATCAAGTTGTTGCTATATCAGTTACAAACACCTTAATACATTGGGTGTATATCACAATATCGAAAGTTGACAGGTTCAAAGTTCAAAACTTCGAACTTGCAACCTCGAAAATGGAAAACATCGAAATGTAAAGTGGAGATCGCCATAGAGTGCGGGAAGGGAAGATTTCCCTTTACTGCACTGTAGTGTGATCTCGGAGTTGGTATATTTAAGTAGTGGGGGTGCAGGGGTGTTTGCCTCTCTGCATAGAGCATTTTTTTTTGTGTTGCTTTGGGTGTTTAGTGTTTTTTTTTTTTCACGTTCAATGTTTTCCGTTTTCGAGGTTGCCAGTTCAAAGTTTTGAGCTTTGATATTGTCAGGCTTCGATCATCTGATATAAACCCAGTACATCAGTAGCAGTGGCATTTTATGAAAGATATGAAGCCTGAAACTCAAATTGATGTCCTTATTTAGTGACTTCAGTACTCCCTGATTTTCCAGAAAGCCTCAAATTTTATGAAGAACACACCAAATATTATATGAGTCAAAAACCTGGGCATTCTGAGAAATGTGACATATTGGAGGGGGATAAATAGTCTCTTATCAGAGCAAAGCAGCATGGATGCAGTGCTACATAGATATGCAATCAAGTCATAAGAGTATCTGCAAATAATACTATTGTATTAAGGTATTTCTGGCAAGCAATCTTATTTTTAATACTAAGCCAATAATGTAGCAGCAGAACGCAGACCAGTCTAGTTGCATAACCGAAAAGAGAGATTTTTGACCTATCATTGTTTTGTGGTACAACCCAACAACCAGATTCCATTGCATTTATTTTAAAGGAGATTGATTTATGATCCAATCTTACCAATGAGGACATTACGCGGGGGGGGGGGGCTGCAACACTTCCCCATGTTTGTGAGTACTATGTCAAGGATATTTGACCCCCTAGTGGGAGTATAGACCAGCTGCTCTACAGCATTTGCATTGACAAAGTCCAGAAATCTCTAAGCCTGCATGGTGGTGGTCATGTATGTTTCCAAGTTTATGGAGGGGTAGTTAAAATCACCCATGAGTAGTGTGTTGGTCTGAATGGTAACTTCAGGTGTGTGGAGTGGTTTTCATGGTTCATGTTTGGGGACCTGTAGCTAATAATGATACGGTGTGGGATATTGCCTATGGTCATCTGAACATGGAGTAGCAAAAAGCAAGTCATCCTGCTTGACCAGTTATGAGGTGTCATTTTTTATGTAAATCAAAACACCTCCTCCTTTCATCTTTTTCCTTTTTAGAGGGTGGTCTTAAAGTGTGATAGGCATTGTAGCCTTGCACTGTTGAGGTGCTTTCTGCAGCCTTGATCCATGACTCTGTAACTGCACAGATGTCAGCATTCTCTATGATGAGGAGAGCTTCCAAGGAGTGCAGTTTCTTGATAAGACTCCTAGCGCTTGGCATTAGAAGAATTTGTTGCCTTGGTAGGTCTGTTGGTTTGTCACTGCCTAAAAAAAGGACTAGGGGCTTGGCTAATGCCTTCAACAATATTTAAAAGCCTAGTTGTGACAGACACAAACCATCTTTATCAAAGCAGTGTGGTCTGTAAATCATGTTGTCCCAGGCTAATAAATATTGGATCTCCTTGGAATGACACCAGTAACTAAGCCAATTATTAAACTCAATAATTTTCTGTTTGTACCATGGTATCATTCTTGGCGAGGGTAGAATGCTGCTCAATGCAATGTTCATACCCACCTGTGTTATGTATTCCAAAAGGTCCATCACATTTCTCTTCATTCTAGGGAGATACATCTCAGACCATTCACACCCACGTGGACTATGACTAAGTCATACTAGCACTTGTGGTTGAGTGACATGAGTGCCTGCATGATCTGGTGAATCCTGGCCCCTGACAGACAACTGAATCTAACCCTCTCTTTTTCCAACTTGGTGAAGGGGGGGGGGGTGCCCATGTGTCTCATGATGGCATTGCCTATGACCACAATGTTTGAATGTGTGGTGTTTCACCTTAGTGGCTTGCTTGTGGAGACTCTGTGATGTATGTTTTTGTGTGTAGTGGTTGGTGTTAACTTGGTTTTATTTGCATGTAGTTTCTGAGGGCAGCATGTGGAACACCTCTGAAGTTATGATACGTTACTTGTGAGTACCTCTGCATATGTGGGTTTATGTTTTGAGACATTATTTAGTGATGGAAATGATGTGCATGTACTGACAACCCATTTGGCATTTTATTTTTTCAGTATGTGGGAACTGTGTCTCAATTTTCATAGTGTATCTATATCTCTCACATATGACATTTTTTGTTTATTTCAGGATTAAGTGGTTGTTAGTATACATGAGACAATTGCTACATTGCTCCAGGATGCCCATGTCTATCAGGCTGGCCACAGAGATAGCAGGAACGTGCCTATCCATGGTTTCAGCTTTTTTACTATGGATTTAACAAGGGAGAAGAGTGTGGAGATTTAACTGGACTGGGATGACAGCACACAGAAAAAGAATTGATGCTATAGTCTGTGTGAACCACAGTCATCCAACAAGGCAATGCTGCTCTACGTGCAACTCAGATGCTACTAGAGCAACAGGGAAACTGGGGAAGGTTGTAGAGACAGTCAGTCTAAGGGAAATTTAACTTGAAAGCATCTGTGTCTATACAGGCACTGCTAACTGCTGCTGTGTGTAGAGCAGCCTAGCACAGACACTGGGCTTAAACAAATTCAGAAAAACAAGCTTTTCAGCAGCAAGGCCTACAGACCAATCAGGAAAACACACAATAAGCTTTCAGTCAGCAGTCTCAACTCAAGTAGGTTTGCTATGGCACACCTCTGCCACAAGAGTGCAGTCAGAAACCCTCTTAATGTGAAAATGTTAGTTTTATAGCTCAAGTGCAGGGAAACCAAACAATATACATACTACAGTCCTGTACAACTAGCAGACACAATGTAATTATGTACTACAGCAACAGTGGAAACAGTTCAGCTTTGAAACATTACTAAAGTGTGAGACAAATAACAAATAATACATGACATTTATGAAATACAGTAACAATAAACAGCAGAAGTGCAAAATGATACTTATTTTTGTTCTTTTAGCAGCAGATGGCTTTAGATGTAACTCTCAGGCGAAGTATTTCACTGCAATGATAGCACTCCCTCTTCACCAGGGTTTAGTATACATCATGCCTTCAAACCGTTGGGTAAGTCCTAGGGAGACTCTATATTTGCTAGAAACACCATTACTTCTTATCAAATTACTGACAACATGGATCTCCTGGAGATCCAAATTAAGTTTAATGAATCCAACTATTACTTCATTGCTAGCCACAGATCCTCATCAATGTTTCCCAAAGATCAAGAAATTACCTCAACTCCAATGAGGCAATGAATATCAAACTAAATACTTTTTTACAAGGAGACTTTGATTACTCAAGCATTGACTGACACACTTATACTTCTAGAAATAGTTATACTCAGCATTTTCTAGCCTCCATTAATACCAATGCACTGGGAAAGAAATTGTAAAACTGCCCATTAGAGGCTGTAATATCCATGGCCTGATCCTTACCGACTTAGCCCCTGCATCTTTTCATCCCTCGTTAAATATGACCACAAATCAGTCATCTTCTCTATTAATCTTGGTACCACCCCACAACAAAATGAGACTGTCTTTAGGCACTTCTCTAAAGCAAACGTACTTCAGCCTGTAGAAGACCTATACAAAGTTCTCAACAACCCAGTTGCAAATGGACCCAAATGAGACAGCCGCCGCATTGACCTCTGATGTTTACCAGCACCTGAACAGTGGCATTGAAAAGTGAGTACCTATCTGTTTTGAATATAACAGTAAATTCAGGACTAAACCTCTCTGGTGGAATTCTTGTATTAATAAACTATACAAAAAAAAGAAGGAAAATAATGACAAGTTACAAGACCCCCCCCCTGCACATTTCCAAACCTCAGAACTACACTGAAACATGCTGGCAAGGAATTTAAAAACAATATTAGAACATGTATAGCAGACTATGAACTTAAGTTTGCTACAGATTTCAAAAGAAACTGCAAATCTTGCTTCAGTTACGTCAGCAAATTAAGGAATAATGTTCAACAATGCACTGAACTCATCCAAAATAATTTCGCCTATTCTGACCCCAAGGATATAACTAATGAATTAGTAAACAAATTTAGTGCTAACTTCATCCCTCCTATCTACATAGTTGCTGCCACTATCCCTGAGCATTTTGATTCTCTTGAAATCAGCTTAAAACAAGTCTTAGAATCCCTGTCAAAGGCTGAAAGTAATACTTCTGTGGGTCCAGACAACATACCAGGATGCATCAGTGCCAAATATGTATTATCTGAGCCTGTACTCAAACTGTTTAGCATCAACCTATTTACATGTTTTCCTGATGCCTGAAGAAAAGTCAAGTCTGCCCCCCCCCTGCATAAGGTGACCCTCTACAGATCCGGATAATTATAGATCCCATCAGCCGCACCAGGACCAGCTTGAATGTCACACTGATGGGGAAGGGATGTGAATTTAACATGTGTACCAATAACACTTGGTTTTACAGCACAATAAACCAGTCCCTTGCCTGATAAAAAGTATATATATATTTAGAAAGCTTGTAAGGAAAAAGTATATATATATTTAGAAAGCTTGTAAGGAAACTATTACTCTGCTATTTTTGTTTTACTTAGATTGCTTGTCTGTGTACTTAATAAAGGATTTTTGAGTGGAAATAGACTGCCTGCCTTGCTTGAAGTACCTTCAAATACTTAGTAATTCTGTACAGTATTTCAAATTATATATTTTTTATTATTTTTTGACTTAAGACGAGTTTAAGTTCGCTACTTCTACTACTATTGTCTGATCTGATTAATATACAGTGATTAACTAGAGATATATGGACTGAAAATCTTCCACACAGAGACGTTTCTTACACTATTTTGTTTTTGGATTCCCACTATACTTGTTTAGTGGGTTGTATTAGACTTCGGGGATACCAGGGAGAGTGCTTGTATTTTGAATGTTTTTTCTACAGACAGACGTTTCTCTAAATTAATCAGGCATAGCCCACAGATTGTATATAGAAAAGATAAACGTTTTAACCAGTTATTGAAGCAGAATAAAATGACTAGGAACAGTACATCTTCTTCTTCTTTCGGCTGCTCCTGTTAGGGGTCGCCACAGCAGATCAACTGTCTCCATTTCTTCCTGTCCTCTGCATCTTGCTCTGTCACACCAACCACCTGCATGTACTCTCTCACCACATCCATAAACCTTATCTTAGGGCTTCCTCTTTTCCTGTTACCTGGCAGCTTCATCCTTGGCATCTTTTTTCCCAATATACTCTGCATCCTTCCTCAGCACATGTCCAAACCAACGTAATCTTACCTCTCTGGCTTTGTCTCCAAACTTCCAACCTGAGCTGACCTTCTAATATACTGATTCCTAATCGTGTCCATTCTCGTCACACCCAGTGCAAATCTTAACATCTTGAATTCTGTCACCTCCAGCTCTGACTCCTGCCTTTTCGTCAATGCCACTGTCTCCAACCCATATAACATAGCTGGCCTCACTACCCTCTTGTAGACCTTCCCTTTCACTTTTACTGGTACTCGTCTGTCACAAATCACTCCTGACACTCTTCTCCACCCACTCCAACCTGCCTGTACTCTCTTCCTCACCTCTCTTCCACACTCACCATTACTCTGAACTGTTGATCCCAAGTACTTAAACTTATCCATCTTCGCCACCTCTACTACCTGCATCTTCATCATTCCTCTATCCTCCATCTCATTCACACACATATATTCTGTCTTAGTCCTGCTGACCTTCATTCCTCTTCTGTCTAGAGCATATCTCCACCTCTCCAGGGTCTCCTCCACCTGTTCCCTACAGGACATCAGGTATGAAAAAATATGGACACTTTTCTCAATGTCCATTTATGATGGTGTCAGATACTATCTTTGTCAAGGAAAACAAATATAAAATTTATGTAATTTCACTTGGGATTCACAATGTGGGGTTTACATCCCTGGTTGCTTGTATTATCCTGCTTTTTATGTGTGGGAAAAACTTTAAGAAAATTAAAAGAAAGGGTATATGAATACCAGTTAGATATTAAAAAAGGAAAAAGCACTAATGCATTATATAGACACATTGGTGAATACGTAACACATAACATTCTTTTACATTTCTGCTAGAAAGCAGAAAAAGAAGTATTTGAGGGATTACACCACAAATGAACACTTTGACAAGTGTAAATTGAAATAATATTAAATGCTATGCGTGAACTTTGTTTGAATTTTATGTAATTTATTTAACATTTGTTTACCAGGAAAGTCCAACTTAGAATGAGCCAATTTTCAGTGGAGGCCCAGGAAGAAACGCCCCAGATGCATGTCTTTGTAATGTGGGAGGAAAATGGAATACCCAGGGAAAACCCACACGCACGCAAGGAGGACATGCAGACTCCACACAGAAGGCACCCCAGCTGAGAATCGAAACAGAGAACCTCTTGCTCTGAGGCAACAATGCAAATTGCCGCACCACATGAAATGAAGCATATTTAATTAATTCTCTTTTAAAACTAAAACACTTGGAAGTTTAAAAAGTGTTTTTTTAATTTTTTCACAAGTATTTTACCTTTATATTCTTTTTCTATTTAATAACATAATTAGTAACATTTTTTTATGGATTTAATTAAATGACTGAGAAGTGTTTTGTATTGGATAGTATTATCAGCTAACATTTTAAGGTATTTAAATGTTAACAGATTGATTATTATTATTTTTTTTAAGTTCTGATGAAGTTTCTGTAATACCATGAAAAGAAAGTGTTTAGCTGTTGAAATAAAGGATTTTTGGGCTTATTCAATCTGTTGAAGTTTTCCCAGAATTGATTTTTGTAAGTTATTCAGCTTCTGTCACCACACAGGATTGTGTTTTTTACTGTTTTCTACACCAACAACTAAACAATAGTCACTAGAGGGATAGGTTCCTAACTCAGCATATTCCTAGTCTAAGGAATAAATTACCACTACAGGTCATACAAAGTACTATTTTGGTTACTTTTAAGGCTAATTGTGATAACTGGATGGGAAAACACAAACTTACACCAACGTTTTCATATATGGCCCTGCTGCACTTGGGAGATGAACATTAGTAAGTGCATAAAAAGGGTGTCAAGAACTTTTAAGTTTGTCTGCTTAAAGAGGTATATGTCTAAGCATCTTAAGGTCCCTGTAATTGCTTTCCCTTTATGTTCTTATTTTCCTGCATCCTTATGATAATGCTCTTTTCTAAGAAAAAAGCAGAATATTCTCCCAATTTGTATTTGTTACAGCAAAACATGCATCTTGCACTTACTCTAAGAGCCACACCCATATTTGAGATTCTTTTGCCCACTTTCCTTGAAAGGTATTAGGCAGTGCAAAACAACATAAAAGGGGGTCTTGTCAGGAAAATTCCATGAGAATATCTTAAAAAAACACAACCACAGAGATACTATGATTTGACTTCAGGGGTGAAATTCGGGTCAGAATGACCTTTGTAAATTGACAGTGTTGTCAGATTTTACAGTGTTGCAAGGTAGCTGACATTACTGGCATTTAGTGTTTCATTTTACATTTTACACACTGATGTATTCAGCATTTTATGCTTTCACCATATATGTTGCCAGGTTTTCAGCATTTGGCCCTTTGACTAAAGGTGGGCAAGCCTGGGATTTTTGAAGAGGAGCCAAGCGATAGCCAAGCCAAAGGTTTGGGCCGAATAGCAGCCAAGCCAGAACAGGCAATCACGGCAGTAGCTCTGTTAAAAATAACTACATCTGGAAGTCCAGAGGCGATTATTTAAATAATAAAAAAAGTTACAGCCAAACAGGCATTGACAGCATTCACTTGAATGAATAGATAAACAGTTAAGTACTAGGCTAGCTACCCCTGTGGTCCATTTTAAGCCTAGCTAATTTCCCTCAAAGGTGAGCACCTAGTCACCCCCTTCACTATACTCAAATTACAGGTCTGCTGACAATGAAAAATTGAAAAAAAAATTATAAGCAATATCATACAAGTAGACTACTGTGTATGCAGGAAACAGGAATGTTGCCCTGGCTAGTAAAAAAAACATAATTTTCCCTTTCTGGTCTAATGATGATTTAGAGTACAGTAGTTCAACCAAACTTTGCAAGAAATTGTCAGACAATCCCAAGTAAAAACTAGATACACTGCCTAAATGGAACAACAATAGCCTTGTGAAATGCTGAATTTTGTTAGCTTTGTGTAAGAAACCATATTTCAGTTCCCTTAAGGCAACCCATAGTAATACAAAAAATCAGTATTCTTAATCACTTGTTTGGGTTCAAAATGCTCAGTGTCCCAGTGGCCTATGCCCTTTTTGAGAAGGTACACCACCTCTGACTGTGAAGTTGCTACATAATACAATAATAATGGCAAACTTTGCTCTTTGATGGATATTTCCCTCCAGCAAACCGAATCAGCCATAACTAACCTTTACTTTCATATATTGTATGCCCCCAAAAATGATAGCACCTTTCTATACACTCATTTCTCACAGGGAAAAGAGTGAAAAATGTAAGAACTAAAGTAACATTTTGCTATTTCAGCTTGTGATTGGTAAACAAATGCACTGCCTCAACAAGTCGTAACACTTTTGTCAGCAGTAATTATATGATGGCCTTGTGTTTTCATGACCAAGATTCCTCCACACCCCTTCCCCAAAAGGGCAACCCAATTCTCTACACGCTTGATGCTTGATGGTGAGGAGAGTAACAGAAAAAAGAAACCACTACAATACCATAGTAATTTCAACACATTGCTCTTGAACACATATACTCACACTCCCACTAAACATACAATCAGCACCTACCACAGATTCACAGCATTGAACTAAAATCAGGGACAACTGATAAACTGGGACTTACCTCAAATAAAAACAAATAAAAACAAAATAATTTTGCCATTGCTGTCCTTAGAAATAGTAGTGCTTTCCAAGCTCTTCTGATCTCTCTTTCTCTCACTGAAATAGTCCTTCCCCTCTGTGGAAACATGCAAGCACTCTGGAAAAAAGGAAATAATACACCACTCATCCTAAAAATGATCTCAAAATCTTTTTATAAAAGAATTGCCTAGCTACAATGCCTTGGAATAGTCCTCTCCCATGAAAAATGTTTAAATCGTCTTCCTTTTCAGCACTATGGCATGTGGCACCACCCTGTCTAGTAATCCATCCAACCTCAATGCTTAGATTTGCAGACTTGACCTAACAGAAAGCACTCACAGCCTGCAGATCCAGTCTGAATCAATAATCAGCAGTTACTCAAAAAAAACCTTGTGACTGTGGCTCTTCTGCTGGATCACGAGCCAGAGCCGGGCTTGTACTCAACCTTGAGCCAGGTCTGGCTTGCCCACCTCTACTTCTGACTTTGAACTATCGACAGTTGGGGTTTTGGCTGTTGGGATTTAGTAGTCCTCTCTCTGATCTACTGCTCATTGAATAAAATGCTCATTAGCTAATCTCTCTGCTGTATGGACTGTGTAAGCTGTGTGTTAGCTGTCCTTTTGTATAACAGTGTTTTATGTGTGTATATGATATTGATTGTCTTAATTGGTTGTCTACAGCACCATTTTCCTTGTGGCCCAGGTCACACCTTAAAAAAGGATTGTTTTGGACTATTCTGTGTATAATGCTACTCATACCACTAGACCTCTTAGAGCAAGAAATCTGGACAAAGACATAAATAAAAGTGGGACAAAGGCCCAAAAATAGGGACACCTTTTAAAAATTGCTCTTACAAACTTGGAAAGTTGATATAATAACAGATTTTACATTAGCCTGAATTTTCTGAAGGGTTAAGAAGTCTGAAACTCAAATGTCTGCCATTATTTTCTAACTTCAATCTTTCGTGATTTACCATTAATTTGTCAGAAAACCACACTTTTATGAAAAATGGACCAAAAATATGAGGCAAATATCTGGACATTCTTCGAAAATCTGTACAGTTGAGAGGTATGATAAGTCAGTAAAATAAATCTAGGTCAAGACAGAGCCCCCATAGAGAATGAAATGCATACATAAGCTGGATTTAGACACCAGCAAACCCTGCAGTTGCTGGAGGTCTCCAATTCCTGGGGGCTCCCAACTGCAGCAAGTTTTTTGATATTTTGTAATGTCTGTGAAACCAACCAAAGCTAGTACAGCAATCCTGTATACTTAATAAACCAAGTAGGTAATAATAACTTTTATTTATATTGCCTTTAAAATTCAATATATCCCTGGTTATAGTAAAAGGGTTTCATCAAGTAATAGGCTTCACAATTCCATTAAATATTTTGCCACTGACATATTGCCCCTTGCTCAGTTAAACCCTGCTGGTCAACGTTCTTGAATAAAACTAACTGTACAGCCAGCTTTAGGTACATTCAGTACCTGTGGTTGCAGGGGGCCACCTTAATCATTTTTGACTTTGTGGAGACTCCACAAAATCTGCTGCTGGTTGGAAAAAAATAAAGAGAACAAAAATGTACTACTTACCTGATTATGGTTTTTAACTTGAACAGGGCTGTGATATGGCCCTGTTAGGATAATGCTGATAATGAATATGAGTGAAGTAAGCACTAGAAAGATTAGCAACCCAGAGTAACTGATGTCAGTGCAGGATGGCTTTCTCCTTCAGGGAGTTTTATAAATACTGGCAGTACATTAGATACTATAATTATCAACTTCTTTGCTGAACAATTCTGCGCAGTGCCAAAAATAACAACATAATAAAGGCTCAAAATCAGGAAAATGTTTTAAATATTACTCTAATTCACTTAAAAGGTTAATAGAATAACATATTTTGCATCAACATGCATTTTTGGACAATAAGAAGTGTAAAACTCTGATGTCCGGATTTATTGACTGTCCGTAATCCAGAATGATTTACAGCAAATCAAACTTTTTACAAAGGACAGAACAAAATTATTAGGCAAAGTCAGGAAATGACTGAAACCAGGGACAGTGACAGGTATGCATTACTCCTCAATGAGGTAAATAAAAATGACTTACCGCTGCTGTTGTTTGACAACTGCTAAATAGCAGTCATTAATCTGGTGTGACAGTACCAGTGTTGCACAATGTATCACTATTTGCTAAAATAAGTGCAAAACTAGTTTTACTATGTCTTATGAGTGTGTGTGTGTGTGTGTGTGTGTGTGTGTGTGTGTGTGTGTGTAAAAATATCACACATTTTTATCTGTGCACACACTCAATAATGCCAGGACACATACATTATTCTTCTAGGGATCAGTAAAAATGCAGCTAAAAAGTAATTACATTTCAAAAGTAAGGCATAAAATATATCACAGAACATTCAGGCACTTAGCTCTTAGGAGTATAGTTGTCCCCACTCCCCAAACTGTATAAATGGATGTAGCAAGGCCCCTTAATCATCCTTGACAGTGTGGGGGCCCCACAAAAGCTGTTGCTAGTTGGAGAAAAATGAGGAGAAAAAAATTACGAATTTTCTGATTACACTCTTTACCCTGGACAAGGCTGTGATATAACATTGTTAGGATAAAGCCAATAATGGCCTCTGCTCCGAACTGCACCCAGTCTAAACCCAGCCCTACTGAGACGTGTGTGTACAGAAAGTTGTTGTAGGTTATGGGGTGGGGGGCTGGGGATTGTGTAGTTATTACTTCATTTTTCATCACAGTCTAACCTTAGAGGTGTGCACAGGAGGTAATTATAGCTTCTGTTTGGCCTGGGGACAGAGTGGTTATTGTTTCTTTTACTTTTCTCACAGACCTCAGAGGTGTACAAAGAAGGTTAGTATAGCTTATGTAGGGGCACTGTAATGTCTAGGAGCAACAAAGTAGAATACATTAATGTGATTATTATTTTTCACTTTCCTCACAATCACAGGCACATATACATGTGTCTACCTTTGGGGGTTAGGGGTGAAAAGTTAGGAGGCATACTATGTATATGTGTGTCAGCAGTCACTTGTAATGCATGACTATAGCAACTTGAACCTCGGCTTCCATCCCAATCTTACACCAGAGGGATGCATAGGAAGTGACTGTCTTTTTTGGGGGATTAGACAGTATTCCCAGATAGGAACTGTGTCTCCTCACAACAATTGTTTTGTTAGTGGTTGGGTAGCATTCGAAAGACATGCGTCCGTAAATGGGCGTGCCTTCGTTGAAGGTTGGGCATCGAGCTGGCACCTCGGCATTTCGTAAAAATCTACTGCCAATCATTAGCGGACCGGAGTTCCACTGTGGCAACCCATTACCAGGAAAAAGACGAAAGACAAACAACAAAATTCTGACCTACTATTTTGTCATCTTTGAAAATTAAGCCTTGGGCAGAATTTAAGTCTTCCTTGAAAGAAAAAAAAAATAAGACTAAAATTCTTTTCTTACTCATGATTTTTGTTTGGGCCACCGTTGGATTAAAAGATTGGGGAAAAGCTCTAAAATGTATCCCAGAGCATCTGAAACCCCTATGGCTTCTGAAGGCACCAGCATAATTGAGTTATTTCTTAAATGGTTACTATTGTGCTGTCTTGGTCAGAAAAGGTGTGTTAAAAGGATATGAGGAAAACTAAAGCTGAACAGCAACAATAAATTTCTTTCCTTAATCATAAGTTCTGTTCAATCCATCATTGCATGAAAAGGTTGTGTAAAAAAACATTTAAAATGCTTATCAAAACTTATAGAAAAATAGGGCTTCTTGAAAAAAGCTGAAGAATAAGGCAAAATGTGAGAAAAGGAAGAAAAAACATTAATGTGTATAGTATGGGGAGCTCAAGATAGGGGAAACAGAGGGGAGCACTGGAGGATATGTTTGCTTGCACACACGCGTGTGTGTGTGTGTGTGTTTGTGTGTGTGTGTGTGTGTGTGTGTGTGTGTGTGTGTGTGTGTGTGTGTGTGTGTGTGTGTGTGTGTGTGTGAAGGGGTCTGAAACAGCAGGCAGTGCCTAGGGCACCATTTCACCTATGTTCAGCCCCGTACATAAGAGTTGTTGTAATGTTGCAACTAGATGCCTGTCACTGTGAATGTCCCTTTGTCAGATGGGACAACATGGTGTAGTACACAGGCCTGTTGTAAAGTCAGCAGATTGTACAGGTTAGTCTGTGCTTACTACTTCTGAAAGTTTGCAGCATGAAATAAAAGGTTGCTTACAGACGGTGGCAATGACGGGTGATAACTAGACTGAAAGAACATAGGGGGCCCCCAACTTGACATTTGTTGGGGACCATAGCTCTCAACCTCTTAGCACAAAAAATTTGGACAAAACCAAAAATAATGGGGGGGGTCAATGTCCCAAAAAGAGGGACACATTTTAAATATTGCTCTCATAAACTTAGAAAGTTGCTAAAATAAAATGTGCTGTTACCATGCATTTCTGCGAGATATGAAGTCTGAAACTCAAATTCCTGCCAATATGTAGTGAATTTAATCCTCACTGATTTGCCAGAAAAATCCAGAAAAACAAAAATTGTATGAGGAACTGACCAAAAATATGACGCAAAAATCTGGACAGCTGACAGGGCCATCAAAATGCTAACACCAGCCCTGAATGTATATGCCTTTTGATGGTAGCATAAATTTAGGCATATATCTCTCAAATAGAATCCTGCATCCCCTAACCCAGTCTATCTCTGCAGCTCTGAAATGTGGATATAGTTCAGATATGGTATCACAGCTTAGATTAACAGCCACATTAGTCATTGTGGATCACTTCTATGATTATATCCTCAGTCTTCCTAGTTTATCTTGCTGGAAAAACTGAGTGAAGATTAAGAGATATAAATATGCATGCCTTCTATTAAACATGTCTATGCAAATGTATGCTAGAAAGTGTGGTCTCATTTCTAAACAGGACCACATAGTCTGAATATAAAATAATTGTTTTATATTAGCAATAGGAAGTTAGCATATTGTGGGAGGAGATCTGAATCCAAAGAAAATTGTAGTACACACCACGAATAAGTCTCAGTTACCTCCAATAAGCGAAACAAATCCAAAAGACACCGCTGAAGTCTTAATCCAAAGTTTTAATCCACATAACGCCAAAAACATGTACAACGAACAAATGTAGACAAAACCACATAAAACGAATCACATAGCACCAAACCAGAAAGACGCCAAGAGCAGTTAGTTAAGCGCTTTCAACCAAACAATACTGGTCTTCATCAGAACTGCCAGTGAAAACAATCTATCCATTAATATAAACTTATTGGCGCCAAAAGTTGTGTCTCTCCCTAAAGGCATATCACCATAACACGCACATAACAATATATTACAGTTTATAACAGTAAAACTTGTTTTGCATACCTAGGCATAGATATATAAATTTAAAATCTCCTAAAATATTATTAATATAGGTGTGTTAATATAAAAACATATCGATTACTTGTGATACCATGTCAATATAAATATAAATATAAAATAAAATAACATAAATGTTTAATATTGCGCAAAATATAATACATAAAAATATTATACACTTAATACTAATTAATATTCCTCAACAATGTTATACTATATATATTAACAAACCATCTACATTAAAAACTAAAACATGTGAAAATCAATATTAAAATCTAATATTAGTTGTCAGAATTTGATATAGGTTCTAATATATGTGATGCATTCTATTGAATCAATAGTCTAACCAGTAATTTCAATCAGAGAATCAGTGTAGAAGTATATAATGTTTAACATATACATATGATCTAATCATGTAACATATGTAAAATATCAAATGAATAATGTAAGTAACAGAAATGTAAGTAATAAACATTTTATGTCTAACAAGGGTATAAGTGACAAAACCAATACATGAACCCAACACAATTAATAAATATTCCATAACATGTTGGATCCATGTAATCAAATTACTAAACACTAGTTGTTCAACTACATAATATTTGTCAAAAAACACTTATATAACCTATAATAAACTTTTGATAGATATACTATCATTCAATCCAGGTAGTCTGGTGGCATCTAAATACAATTGCCACCAAGCCTCCCTAAATGCAAGCAATCCTTTGATGTCTCCACCCCTGGGATTGCTGATAATTTCTTCCAGAATTGCGAATTTAAATGTGTGTTCTGCTCCTGATAGGTGAACGTGTCTATACAATGCATTGGTTGAATCCTTCACCCTTATACAATATAAATGATTATATATACGCTTTTTCAGACTCCGTTCAGTCCTCCCCACATAAAATGCCTCACAGGTGTCACATTTCGCAAGATATATAACCTGTTTGGTATTGCAATTACCTTTCTTACATGTGATCAAGCTTTTATGTCCATTATCAAGTAAATTTTTTTTGTCACAATACATATATTTACAATAATTGCAGAAACCACACTTTCTGCTACCTACATTACTAACATTATTACCATTATTCCTCTCATCTTCGGTTCGATATTGTAATAACCTTTTCATATTATACCCCATCCTATATACAAATTTTGGTTTGGTACCCAAGATATTAACTAAGTGCTGGTCACTACTTATCAAGTACCAAAACTTAAAAATAATTTGTTTGATTTTGTCAGTCCCAACATTGTATGGTATAATACAAGCCCTTAAATAACTAGGTCCCACTCCATTGTTATTCAAATTTGGAACGATTTGTATATCTCCTGAACCTAGTAGTGGTTTATATCTAGTACCCCACTGTTTTAATACATACGCCACAATCTCTTCCATCATACATTCAGGGTACCCTCATTGTGAAAAATACTTTTTAATCTGAATTAGTTCTTTTTCCATGTCTGAAAACTCAGAAACCATTCTTGCGGCTCGAATACATTGTCCTTTAAAGACATTGTATTTAACCTTGGATGGATGACAACTGGTGTAATCTAAATAATTATTGGAAAACGTAGTTTTCCTATAAATTCTAGATCTTACCTTCCCGTTTTCATGTGTCACCAAAGTGTCTAAATATGGTAACCCTATAGTGTCTATGGCATACGTAAACTTCAAATAATCACTACTATTATTGATAAATTCAATAAATGCTTGCAGATCTTCCTCACTTCCTTGCCACAACATATACAAATCGTCCAAAAATCTGGAGTAATAAATGACTTTGGTAAAATATGGGCTCTTAAATAGAACTTCGTCCTCCCAATTAAGCATAACTAGATTCGCATAGATGGGGGCACAGGCTGCCCCCATCGCTACTCCTCTAGTCTGCCTAAATAACTCTCCTTCGAAAAAGATGAAGTTATTCTCCAAAACTAGTGACATCATTTCAGTTAAAAGACGAATAGTGTCCCATTCTAGGTCCGTATGTCTCCTCAAACTATTAGAGAAAGCCTCTATGCCCTCATCTTTAGGAATACATGAGAACAAATCAATCACATCAATAGTGATTATAAATTTTGGTGAAATGTTCTCAGTATTATTAACCGGATACATGGAGAGAAAACACCACGAATCCTTAACCATATGTGGAATAAGGGTGTAAATATTTTTCAGTATTGTATCTATTAACTTTCCCATCTTGAAAGTCTTTGAGTAGCTACCCGATACTATGGGTCTCAAGGGAGGGTCATTGGTATATTCGTGAGTCTTCGGAATCCCTACCATTGTAGCTAACTTAGGATATTCAACTGTAATGAATTTACAAATCTCGTTAGTGATTCTCCCATCTAGTAAATACTCTTCAATATACAAATCAATCCTACTATAAGCTATATGTAGTTCATTCCTGGAAATGGTTTCATAATTCCCTGTATTGTGTAGAATCTCATAAATTTTTTGTATATAAGCCATGTTATCATAGATAGCAATACCCCCCCCTTTATCGGGTTTCATAATTCTTATAGAGTTATTGCCTCTTATAGATTGGAGTAATCGTATTTCTTCAGACATCAAATTGTTAAACTGTTTCACCTTCTTAAGTTGATTGTACTCACTATAAATCTCTCCAGTGACAACCTTGTCAAAGGTGTCAATGATAGGATGATTTGAAGGTGTGAACTTGCTCTTAATAGATAAATTTGAACCCAATGTAACGTCACTAGCTGGTCTGTCAACTTTCTTAATGTTTTTGTCCTTAAAAAAGACCTCTAAATTGATTTTCCTGATATATTTTTTAAAATCTATCAATACATCTGTTAATGAAAATTTTGGGTTTGGTATAAATTTCAACCCCTTCTCAAACAAACTAAAATGTACTTTATTTAACGGCAAATCCGTATAATTAAAAATATTGAAATGTCGATAAGAATAAACTTTGCCTTTAACTACAATATCTTTAGCATCCTCGTTCATATTTATATTGTGATTACTGTCCCCTGAATGGGTTACAGTATTTACTATATGCATTTTACTGGTTAATATCGGTATTGGTATGGACCCAATTTCTGATTCCCTCTGAAAAATGTCCTTTGACCCTTCCTCTGGTATGGGGGGGGGTGATTGTCCCTCAAGTTGGTCCAAAAATCCCGTCGATTATAATTATCCTGATTTTCAACATAATCTATGTGGGCATCTTCTCCCACCAGTTCCTCTTGAACATCATTATTCGCCCCTTTATGTAGACCACCCTCAAAATTCCTTTTTCTTGGCCACACATAGGCTATTTGCTGATGGTATTGTTCTCTATCTCTCCTTAATTTATCATGTTTCCATTTACATAAAGTAGAAGCCCATTTGCCAGCTTCAGAATATTGTTTGTTGTATAGTTTTTCCCAATCTTTAAACAATAAATCATTTACTATCTGAGTATTTAACACTTCAACTTCATGAATACATCTGCTTAATCTCTCATCATGATATTTCATTAGTAAACTAATATAGTTAAAACCACATACATCAAAAAAGCTGTTAAATTCTTTGATGCCCAGGTCGGTCAAATCAATACCCAATGGTAACTTAAAAAATCTTAACCCTTTAGGGACGACTTTGTCGTCTAAACATTTTTGTAAATACAAATTGTCCACCTTGAGTCCATTTATGGTTTTCAATTTCTTCCCTAGTGAATATATCATGGTTTTCAAGCTGACGGTCTCATTTTTACTACTTCCTCCTTGTGTATGCACAACTCTGTCCGACCCTTCAACATTATCAACAAAAAAATCAAAGGAAAGAAATTTGTTAAATAAGTCAGAACTGTCCGTCCTAGCATTAAGGCCGACCACAGGATGCAAAGGTGGTTTGTGTTTATCAGAACAATTCCCTTTATTGTCTGCTTTATTAGCAGTGACAGTTGAATATGTTCTGGTAGGTAGCATTCTTTTGGGTTTAGTACCCGTCCTCTTGGCTTCAAGGTCATAGTCATATAAAGAGAAGTCGAATGTAATGTCCGAAATGTTGATATTACTGCTGGATAACGGTGCAGTAATATCCAATCTTTGTTGGTGACTGTTTAGCCTTGACATGGTATCACAAGTAATCGATATGTTTTTATATTAACACACCTATAATAATAATATTTTAGGAGATTTTAAATTTATATATCTATGCCTAGGTATGCAAAACAAGTTTTACTGTTATAAACTGTAATATATTGTTATGTGCGTGTTATGGTGATATGCCTTTAAGGAGAGACACAACTTTTGGCGCCAATAAGTTTATATTAATGGATAGATTGTTTTCACTGGCAGTTCTGATGAAGACCAGTATTGTTTGGTTGAAAGCGCTTAACTAACTGCTCTTGGCGTCTTTCTGGTTTGGTGCTATGTGATTCGTTTTATGTGGTTTTGTCTACATTTGTTCGTTGTATATGTTTTTGGCGTTATGTGGATTAAAACTTTGGATTAAGACTTCAGCGGTGTCTTTTGGATTTGTTTCGCTTATTGGAGGTAACTGAGACTTATTCATATTGTGGGAGGAGAACAATAAGAGGCCAAGGTCCAAGCCTTGTGGAACTCAAACTGGTAGTGTACTTTTGTAGAAGTTGCCTTGTGAATTTTGAATGTAATGGTTCTGTTTCAAATGATAATGTTATTGCCTTTTGACTGGCTGTCATGAAGGTGCCAAATAAGTGAAGTGAGTTTATGATAAGTAAGAAAAATTGCCGGCGTTAGTTTGCCATTGTCTGGTGGTAGTAGAAAATGAATTATTTACTATGGGCATCAGTAGCCTGATTGTGAAGGGGCAAAATAGTTTTAGAAATTAAGGGTGATAGTTATCTGCATGCATAGATATGGATCAAGAAAAGCCAAGAGCAAGGTTCTGAAATACTTGCTGGACAACTAGTTAAGGCGGAACGTACGACTCATTATAACTGAAATCGCCAGCTAAGTACATGCAATAGATGTAATAGTATAGCAATAACCCACGCCTGGGTGTGGGTAATGCTAAATTTACCCACGGTTGGCGTGGTTTGGTCCCGAGGGCGAAGCCTGAGGGGCCAAACAAAGCCAACCGTGGGTAAATTTAGCATTACCCACACCCAGAAGTGGGTTATTGCTATTATACCATGACATTATTTAAGAAAAGAAACTATTACTTTTCTTAAATAATGGCATAGTATAATGCCTGTTTACTGCCCTTCCGCAGATGTCTGGCATCCGCGGCAGTTCTGATGTACTGCGCGCCTGCGCAGTACATCAGAGCTGTGGGCAAAAGCAACGGAGAAAGCAAGATCTCCGTTGCTTTTTTTTTAGTGTCCTCCGATGCTTATTTTAAAACTGTCTCGCTATGTTAAACTCATTTAACATAGCGAGACACTAAAAAAAAGCAACGGAGATCTTGCTTTCTCCATTGCTTTTTTTTAAAACACTGTCTCGCTATGTTAAATGGGTTTAACATGGCGAGACAGCTTTAAAATAAGCAACGGAGATCTCCGTTGCTTATTTTAAAGCTGTCTCGCTATGTTAAACCCATTTAACATAGCGAGACAGTGTTTTAAAAAAACGAGTTATACTAATGGAAAAAGTCCGGGCGACGGACCTTTTCCATTAGTATAACTCGATTTACAACGGGCACGCTGGCCAATCAGCATGCACGTTTTGGGGGGGGGGTCATGGTATAATAGCTAAGAATCATAATATATGGTTCTTAGAAAATCACCCTAATATTTCATTTTATTTCAGAACTCCATTCCTGTGAAAAGAAAAGGTTGGAAATTATGGATGTGTGGGAAGTGGACTCTATGTATCTTTTGCATATGTTCTGGAGTTTTTTTTTTTTTTTTTTGGTTTTGATGTGTCCCACCGACAAAAAAATGAACCAGGATTTTCCACTAAACATACGGCTCACTAAAATCAGTTTGAGTATAATAAGCTAAGGGATTGTGTTAACATAAGACCATAAGATGGAACGATCGCAGGAAAGCCACTCGATTGTTGTGCTTCCGCATTTATGATAGCATATTGTACCGATATCTGCAACTAACACTATTGTATTAATTCATTTATGAGAACTTGTGTGAACAACAGTTGTAAACCTAAGGGTTTGAAACATCTCCACATAAAGCAGCTAGAGTAGCCACCTTTTTGGATGCCCAATGCTGGACATTTTTTTAAGGAAATATGACATTTTGCAGGACAAAACAAACCCACAACCAGTGAAAAGTACATCATTTCACTTTTTGACAAATAAAAGCCTATTCTCATAGCATCTGTGTTTGCTATGCTGTTTCATATAATGTTTGTGTGTTTCGGATACAATATAATTGTTCTGTACAACTGTTAGAGAAAGCTTGGGATTTTTTTTCTATAACATTTTTGCATATCTGCCATTTTCATTTTTTCTCAGGGCACAATTGCTGCAGTAGGGACTGCCCTGCACAAACAGGGACAGGTAGTAAAAAGTTTAGAGTGGGAAAAATCAAACAATAGTTACTTCTTCTTCTTCTTCTTCTTTCGGCCTTTCCCGGTTAGGGGTTGCCACAGCGGATCACCTGTCCGCTCATGACTGGCAGTGGAATTTTACGGTGTTGAGTTGCCAGCCCGGCACCCAACAACCCCAGAGAAGGCACACACATGCACGCACTCATGCCTAGGCCTAATTTAGAGTGTCCAATCTACCTGCAGCATGTCTTTGGGAGGTGGGAGGAAACCGGAGCACCCGAATGAAACCCACGCTACCACAGGGAGGACATGGAGACTCCAAAATCAAACAATATTTACTATTACATGTAATTTAGCACATTTATCTTTGCAAACTGTAAATAATGGTTGGCAAATGGTCTTGTTTTAGTAATAAGCCAGAAATGGAGCAGCGGAACATAGACCATTCTATGTGCATAAATGAAAACAGGAAGTTTTATCTGTTGTTATTCCGTTGTAGAACCCATCTCCCCAACCTCTAAAAAACTGTGGGCTTGCATTTTGCTCAAAACTTTTTTTCATATAACACATCTTGATATTGTATTATGGGATTGCAATGAAAAGACCATCCAAGGCAAATAAAGCTGACGAGGTATTTCAATACCCATAATGCACCATGCCAATTTCTAAAAACATTTGTTATAATTTGAAAAATAAAGTGAAATAATTCAAGTAGTTTTAGCTTACTTTTGATTTTCAACTGGAAAACCGAAAACTCTATTTTTTCATTTTGTCTCATTATGGCTTCTAAGAAACGGTTAATAGATTAAATGGCAGCACGGAAATTTTATGTAGATGAAAGATTACTAAGTTTTTGCAAGTATGCTGTTTTAACTGGTGGTTTATTGTGCTTGAAAGCAGTAATCTATATTTGATTATTAAGAAGATGATGGTGCTAGAAAGATAATCTTAACAGAAAAAAGTCAACCAGGAAGCACACTGCAGTACATCAATATTGGTGATACTATGCTTTTAAAGTTCACTACAGTTCATAGCATCATAGCAGACTACTGGGCTATGGACCCGGAGGACAGCAATACCCAAGACTGCATTTAGTGATCACTGCCCATGTCCAGGAGGGTTGTGTGTCCCATCCTCTCATCCAGGTTCCTCTTGAACAGTGTAAAATAAATCTGTGTGTTTTGAAATTTGAAGTGAAAGAAGTGGTAAATAGCAAGGTTTAAATCTGGAAGACTGAAGTACTGTCTGTTTATCACCTTTCTATTAATTGAAATCTAATGTGTGTGTGTGTATATATATATATATATATATATATATATATATATATATATACATATATATATATATATATATATATATATATATATATATATATATATATATATATATATATATATATATATATATATATATATATATATATATATATATATATATATATATACATCTATCTATATGGGTCTGCTTCATAACGTTGAATTTCATAACATTGAGACCATAACATCGAAAATTCAAAGCACTGAAAATCCCAAATATTGAAAACTCAGAACATTGAATTGTTAGTTATGTGTTGCTATAGGTGGAAAGGATGTTATTTACATATGCATCGTAGTTTTCAATGTTATGAAGCACACTTTCAATGTTCTGAGTTTTCAAAGTTTTGGGTTTTCAGAGTTTTGGGATTTAGATATTTTGGTCTCAATGTTATGAAATTCAACATTATGAAATTTCAATGTTATGAAGTAGATCTATATATATATATATATAGACATATATATTTATATATAGTCTCTCAAACGCAAATATTTTGAACGCTGGTCTAGTTGCAATATTTTATTATTGAAATGATTAAATAGTTGAAAATTAGCTTTAAGATTTGAATACTGTTTTGAGCTAAGTGTGGTTTATGTGTCAATGATGTTTTTAAAGAGCAAGAGTGATTTATACTACAGTGGTGTTTTTAAAAAAACTAAGTAAAATGCATTTAACTTTATATATATATCCACCTTTATGTCTGCATTGAGTACTTCAGGCATTTTAAATATACTTTCTTTAAATTTACTTACATGTAGCTCTGGCAACCTATTTGGCAACTACACAGGTCTGTTTATGACATGCTTTCAGATGGCTTTAGAGTATGCCAATGATATGGTGGGCTAAGCGGTTGTCAGGCCGCACTGGGAATTAATAATGTGATTCATTAACATGGGAAGTTTGCAAGTTGTATTATTCATCCTGGCAAAGTAAAATATGTTTGGACTTAAGATCAATGTTCGTGTTGAAGTACTAGCTGTTCCAGTCTAGGGTAAGGATACTACACTGAAATACTTTGGGTGGCATGGACTTTGCAATTACAGCCTTCTGCAATGCTATATTGAGTTCTAAGACTTTAGCCCTGCCAAAAATCTGCTCAAGCATTTTTTATACAAAAAATGTACATATTTCAGTTCAACTAAGCAAAATTAAAAAACTAGAGCTGGTAGAAGCATTAGAAGTTTCATGGAGATAAAGATAATTTGTGGAGTTTTTGTTACCATTTTATTTTGTAATTAATTTGTTGCAATTATGCTCCCTTTTTGTAACATGCTCTATCTGATTATAAAGTAACTTTTACTTTTGTTACTAATTCATACCTCTCAACTGTCTAGATTTTCACAGAATGTCCATCTTTTTGCCTCTTATTTTGAATAATAACAGACATTTGAGTTTCAGACTTCATATCCTTCAGAAAATGCATGTTAATACAAAAAGATGTAATATATTAACTTTCTAAGTTTATAAGAGCAATATTTAAACATTGTCCCTATTTTTGAGCCTTTGTTCCCCAATTATTTTGGCTCTGTTTAGTTTTCTTGCGCTTACAGGTTGAGAGGTATGGTTCCTATAGTGGATACAGGTTGCACAGCTGTCCATTTTCTACCTGATTCCATATCATGTGACTTAGAATTATACTAATGTAATTGTTAGTATAAACATTTTAACAGTTTGTACTGGGTAGTCGTTTTCTGTAGTCAGGTGCCTTCTGTGCGGAGTCTGCATGTCCTCCCCGTGGTCACGTGGGTTTCCTCCAGGTGCTCTGGTTTCCTCCCACATCCCAAAGACATGCTGTAGGTGGATTGGACACTCTAAACTGGCCCTAGGCATGAGTGTATGCGTATGTGCCTTCTGTGAAAGGCTAGTGACCGGGCTGGCAACTTGTCACTGTAAAACTCCACTGCCAATCATGAACGGACAGGTGATCTGCTGTGGCAGTCCCTAACTGGGAAAAGCTGAAAGAAGAAGAAGTCATTTTCTGTAGTCAGTAACAGATTTCAACATATAAATGCAGTACAGTCAATCAGACAATAATATAGTAAATAAATGCAGTTATATTCAAGTAAAAGTAAATTAGAACAGAATAAGATTCATGAAATTTGGACAATTACCAGTTCATTTATAATGTAAAGAAAAAATCTCATAAAACAAAGGTGGCAACCCAAGAATAGCAAACAAAATAAAAAATAATAATATAAATAAATACTGGTTTGATAGCCAGGTTGCCCCACTGGATATACAGTCCCTTTCCAGGGGTGGCCTGGGACCAATGTTTGATGAAGTGCCTTAAACTGTACCACAGGAATTACTGCTAACAGCTCTAACCTTCTGTGCCAACTGCCTTGCAGTACCTATACATTTTGGAGAGACAACAACACTGGGATGTTTCTTGTGTTAAGGGGAAGTCAGAGATATGTTGGAAAGAGGTCACAGTGAAAGACTGGGTAGGGAATCTGGAATAAGCCTAATGGCTGAGATCCATAATAACCAAAAAAGTGAGAGAGAAAGTGAGTGAATGAGGAAAAAACACTGGAAAGAAATCCATACTACCTAATTTTAAAATTTCATGTTCACATACTGAAAGAACTGAAAGAACATTCACTGTGTAGGGTTACACTTCTTCAGTAACTATGCTGTATGGCTTGTGATGGGTCCCTACTCTGGGAAAGTAATCAAAGAGCCTCAGTCCTCATCACTGACACCAGTGAGGGATGGCCACTAGCAGCAAAAATGGATACACACAGTATTTTTAGATGCAGCTTTTTGCACTAAGCACAATTTCTATTAAGAGCACACAGGAAGCACCCACCAGACTTGGGGCTGGACTCTGTTTGTCTCTCCAGGCCCCCAAAAAGACTCCACACTGACCAATTTGGAGCTCTGTGTTCCTGTTACAAGTAACTGACACACACACACACACACACACACACACACACACACACACACACACACACACACACACACACACACACACACACACACACACACACACACACACACACACACACACACACACACACACACACACACACATGCACACACATTTGGATATTTGATTTTCACACACACACACACACACACACACACACACACACACACACACACACACACACACACGCTTTCATGGATTTATACTAGCTGTGCCCCCTCTGCCCAGGCTATAAGGTTATTATGCTGCCACCAGTCAGCTACTCTAAGGCTGTCACAAGGGTACCCAATTATATTGAGTGAAATTAATACTAATGCAAATGGTAGTGTGACCAATGCAGCAAGGCTTTCAGGAGTGACCACAGTGTCACTAAAATAAGCATAAGCACTCTCAATATGTTAAAAGTATTCTCTAAAAGACCAGCCACAATGAAATATATAGAAATATTTAATAATAAATAATAAAATAGAAAACATGAGAATATTGAATATCTAGTTACAATAAACACCAGAGTTTCAGTCACAGGCAATATAAACAATAACACAGCTGGATAGATTCACACAGATGCAAACAAAAAAAATACATAACTAATGTCACTATATTTTCCTGAGGGACTAAAGAATTACTGTTCTCTAGTTAAGTTACTTACTAAAGCAAGGCAATGTAATGACTGCTGAGTTACTTACTACCGCAAGGCAATATGATGAGTGCTGAGTTGTTTACTACAGCAAGGCAAGATGAGGTGTGAGGATGCGTGAGATATCTGTGAGAGATCTTTCTTTCATGTTCTAAAGAACAAAGTGTTGCTGGGAAAGTTCCATCATATCTCTCACTAATAGCTAAAAAATAATTTCAATGCTTGTTATAGAATGACACCACATCTGGTCACCTGATTCTGGTACAATACACACTTAGAGCTTTGCTAAGATCTGTTGCAGCATCTGAAAGCTATAAAACAATTTCAAAAGCTTCCACCCTTCCAGGGTAGCAATCATGTCACCCATAAGTTCAATATGGTAAGATTCCTAGCCCTGCTTTAACAGACATTTTTGTCTCTGGCTGCAATCAGACATGTAAGTTAAAATCTTTATGGCCTAAACCAACCCATTTAATTTTCAACCTATTTTACAAATTAGCTAGACTGAGATTAACCTCTTCCCTTCCAGAATTCTCTGTTAAAACATATATTTAATCAGTTATAATAATACTGTCTGACATACATGTATATCTCTTTTCTGTCCAGCAGGACCCACTGTTGATGCATTTTTAACACAAGCAACTTTACAAATACATTTTTAACACAAGCATTTGTACAAATCAATGTGAAATAAAATTCTTTACAAAAACTCCAGCTAACTATGCTTGCATATGTTACACATGCACTGCCCTACTCTCCCTGGCACAGATGGTACTACCTCATGTCATCACATCTTCCCCCTTTGAAAACTCAAGATAGTTGCATTGGCATTGCTGACCCCACTATAGTGCTACACTGTCATGTCATATGCCTGCAACCCTAGGCTCCACCTTAATAACTTGGCATTTTGCTGGCTGGCATGATGTAGCTATGTAAGGGATTGTGGTCTGTAACCACAGTGAATTCCTTCCATACAGATAGGGCTGAAGTTTCTACAGTACCCATACTATGGCCAGACATTCTTTTTCTACAGCTGCATAACATTCTTCCCTGGGTTGCAGTCTATGACTGAGATATACAACTGAGAGCTCTTCTTCCTCTGAAAAAAACTGAGTACAGCCCCGGCCCCATGGTTTGAACACCCACCTATACAACAAATTATTTGCTGTAATCTGGACTGGCTAACACACTGGGTCCTCCCAAAGCCCCTTTACGCATTTGTAATGCCTGCTGTCCCCTGCAAATACTCAGCACCAGGGCCTCCCTATCATGGTAAACATCATCATGTTAACATGGTACAATTTGTGCTTCTCCCTCCTGCTTAGCAGGTTTACCATGTAATTAACATCACTCACATCCCTTACCACTTTAAAGGGTTCCTCCCAAGCTGTCTGCAGCTTACTGTGTCTGACAGGAATGAACACCATAACCTAATGTCCCACAGCATACTCTTGGGCTCGAGCATTCCTTTCATACCAGGCCTCTTTCTGCTGTTGGGGTCTTGCCAGGTTCTCCTTGGGTAAGTCCATGAGCTCCCTAAGCCTTGTCCTGAGGTTTAGGACATATTCCACCAGAGACTCCTTGTGGGATTCACACTCACTCTCCTACTCATCACAAATCAAATCTAAAGGCCCCCCTCACCCTATGCCCATGCAGCAACTCAAGGGATGAAAAACCTGTGGATTCCTGGGGTACCTCTACATGCAAACAACAGATGGGGCAAATATTTGTCCCACTCTCTCTTAAGCTGGTCTGCAAATGCCTGTAGCATGGTCTTTAGTGTAGAGTTTAACCTCTCCACAAGACCATTAGTCTGGGGGTGGTAGGGGGTGATCTTCAGGTGCTTCACCCCTACAGACAAGCCAGTAAGTCTGACATGAGATTAGCACCTCTGTCAGTCAGTATTTCTCCTGGGAAATATACTCCACTGAAAATCTCTAACAAAGCATTTGTCATCTTATCTGCCTCCATGGATGACAGAGCTACTACCTCAGGGTATCTAGTAGCATAATCTGCTACCACCAGGATATATTTTTTCCCTGTGGAACATGAGGTACTCAGAGGCCCCACAATATCCATAGCTACTCTCTGAAATGTCTCCTCAATCACAGGCAAAGGCATCAAGGAAGTTTTGACCTTCGCTCCTGCCTTGCCTACCTTTTGAAACTGCTCACAGGTCCAGCAGTACCCTGTTACATCCCTTGCATTCCCAGGCCAATATAATATCTGCATAATGTGTCTCTTTTTAAGTCTTATACCCATATGACCTGCAAAAGGAATGTCATTGGCTATAGCTAGAAGTGCCAAATGGTAGGCTCTGGGCACTACCAACTGCTGTAGTTACTCACTCTCTAGCTCTCCCTCAGGGGTCCACTCTGTATACAGTAACCCTTTGTTCCAGTATACAGACTCCCCTTTTCCTTGACAATCAGGTGCCTCCTTAGCTACCACCCTCAAGCCTCATAGGGTAGGGTCTGAAAGCTGAGCCTGTCTCAACTCTACCTTTGTGACCATTCCCAGCTCCCTTTCCACAGGAAGCTTGGTATGTGCTAACAATGGTGCCTGTCTGTCATCCTCTGTACAACCACTCACCTTTGTCCTTGCAGCCACCCTGTTCATGGGAACATCAGTACCTACCAGCAGCTATGGTTCACTGCTACAGGGTAACTCCCTCCATGAAATAGCCATATCACCAGCCCCAGCTTCAGGTGTGGGGTCTGACTGGGTCTCCCCCAGGCTACCAGTCCCACATGCCTGTCTCCAAGCCTGACTGCATGTAACTGCATACACACAAGGTGCTGCATTATCAAAATAATTCCCTCTTAAGCCATCTGCAGGGATATCCTCAAACACACCTACCTGCTTGCTTCCTTTTCCACCCTCCCAGTCAAGGTAAACCCTGACCAAAGGTATTTAGAATAGGGTCCCTCCTAAATCTCTGATTGGAGTGGATTGCCCAAGCAAGTATTGCTCCTCTTTAACCACTGCAGGCTTCATAATGGTTATGTCAGATGCTGTGTCTCTCTCTCTCTCTCTCTGCAGTGGCTGTCTTTTATCCACTAAGATAGAATACAAACTCTGATGATAGTTTGGCACCCCTGTTGTCTCCAGACAACTTACCACTGGCATGCTGTTATTCCCACTTGCTGGCTGCTTCACCTTTTGTTCCCCAACTTGCTTCGGTAGACATTTGTATGCTACATGGCCCCTCTGGTTACATTTAAAACATCTAACCCTTGCTCCTGCCTGTGTACCTGAACTAGTGGCTTCCCCTGTTACTGGTAGACTCTGTTGGGGTGGTTTAGGCTGCCACCATGGGTTCCCTTATATCCATGTGCAGCACTGGATATCACCTTCTTGTGCACTGCTTGCTAAGTAGAGCTCCTCTTTTCTCCCCAGCTTATCTGCAGACTTACACTCCTCCTGGTCTGCCAACCAGATTCTCATGTCATCAGGCAAAGTGCTAAGGGCTTATTCCCTCACCAAAAGGTCACCCAGCCTTTCAAAAGTGGTGAACTGACACCCACTCACCCACCTATAAAAATAAGTGCTTAACTCAGCAATATAATTGCATACACTTTTATCTGCCATTTGCCTATGCTCTCAACACTTTTTTTCTGTAAGCTTCAGGTGTTAACTTAAAACATTCCAATAAATATTGTTTAACTGTATCATAGTTTAAATAATCATTATCAGACAATCTAGAAATAACAGTTACAGCTTTACCATGGACTAAGGGGGTCAGGAACTGTAGGCAGAGCCTTTGGTCAACAGTATACTGTTTACATACTCTTTCAAATATATGAATAACACTATCAAAATTATCACCCTCTGTAAAGTGTGGAAGAAATTGCTTTTGGGGTTTGGTTATTCTGTTCCCCATCACCTCCATGAGCCTAACAAAGTGTCAGCATCTCCCTCTGACATTGGTGCTGCTTCTTATTTTCTTCAGGGTCTAAACACCACAGTCTCTCATTTTATTCAGCTTCCAAATATAGTAGTTTCTCTGCTGATTCTAATTCCAAATGTTTGGCCTCCAAGTCTCTCTAACTCCAGGTGGGTTTTAAGTCCTCTGAAGAAAATCTGAACTGTCCTGTTTCTGAAGGCTGTACATCCCCATCACCAGCCTGCTTGTCTGCTTGGTTGCTGGTCTGTGCTGCCGCAGCAGACTGAAATAATTTTCTCTCTAGTCAGGTTGGCATGCACCAGTCCTTTGGCTTTGCACACCTTGGCCAACTGGTTCTTTGTCAGCTTGCCATAATTGTCTTGTGACATCTTTGCCTGTTTTCCCCTGACTAAACTAAACTAACAAAAATAAATAAAACTGTTGTGAAAATGAAACTCTGTATGTTTATCTTGAGGCTGCTCAGAGTACACACACCTTCAGTGACAACTGCCCACTGGCTACAGAAGTTCAATTAGTATCCCACCCAGCTGCCACCAATATGTGATGGTCCCTACTCTGGGCCAGTAATCAAGCAGCCTCAATCCTCCCCACTGACACTGGTGAGGAATGGCCACTAGCAGCAAAAATGGACACACACACAGTATTTTCAGATGCAGGTCTCTGCACCAAGCAAAATTTCCCTTAAGAACACACAGGCAGCACCCTCCAGACCTAGGGTTGGACTCTTTCTCGCTACAGTCCCCAAACAAGACTCCACACTGACCAATTTGGAGCTATCCCTCTTCCAAGTAACTAACACACACACACACACACACACACACACACACACACACACATGGATATTTGATTTTCACACACACACACACACACACTCACATACACACACACACACACACACACACACACACACACACACACACACACACACACACACACACACACACACACACACACACACACACCTGGGAAGGGCTGGCACAGATTTACCAGCTGTGCCCCCTCTGCCCAGACAATAAGGTAATGATGCTGCCACCAGTCAGCTACTCTAAGGCTCTTACAAAGGTACCAAATTATACTGAGTAAAATTAATACTAATGCAAATGGTAGAGTGTGACCAATGCATCAAGGTTTCAGGAGTGGTCACAGTATCACTAAAAAGTATAAATACTCTCAAGATGTTAAAAGTATTCTCTAAAAGACCTGCACAATGAAAGTTATAGAAATATTTAAGAATAAATAATAAAATAGAAAATATGAGACTCTGAATATCTAGTTACAATAAACACCAGAGGTTCGATCACCGAAGATATAAAAATAACACCGTTGGATAGATTCGCACTGAAGCAGGAAAACGATACTTAACTAATCTCACTAGATTTGCCTGACTGACAAAATAATTACTGTTCCCTAGTTAAGCTACTTACTACAGCAAGGCAAGATGATGACTGCTGAGTTACTTATTACTGCAAGGCAAGATGATGAGTGCTGAGTTGCTTACTGCAGCAAGGCAAGATGAGGTTTTCTGCCATCTATTCTGTCAATACTCAAAGTATGCTCAACAAACTAAGCGAGTTTCATGCTTGGGTATCTCTTCATACCTCAAAAATTATCTCTGCCACAGAAACTTGGCTTAAACCTCAAAACCAAGATAAAGAAGTTCTTCTTCCTGGTTATAATATACTTCGCCAAGATTGCTTAAAGAAAAAAGATGGAGGTGTTGCTTTAGTTTATTCTAACTACCTCACTCTCTCCCTTCCTAAAGAACTAATTCCCTCCTTTACACCTGCTGAAATATTAATAGCAAACCTCAAACCCAATGACTTTACTACCATCACAGGAGTAGCTATATACACCAGGGGACAACATCCCCTTAATGGAAAATATACTGTCACATCTCTCCCTAAATTTCCCTAATGAAACTATCCTTCTTGGGGACGTAAACATTAATTGCATAACCTTAATAATCCAAACCCTCCACAACACATAAAACCACCATGGATTTACATAACTAATCTCCAAACCTACCCATACTAATAATGCTCATTCTTCAAGCTCCTTGATAGATTGGGTACTTGTTTCTAACCCCAGCAAATATCATAACCCTGAAACTCTATCTGATGCCCTGAGTGACCACTCACCTATAAAAGTGATACATCACCCACCTTTCCAAACCACACCAGCTTATCACCTGCCGCAGACTTTCAACCTTTAACCCAGACACTTTTAAAACCCTCCTCTCTAGAATTAACTGGAATTTCCTTACTCAGCTCCAACTCAATAAAGCATTAAATGCCTTCAACTCAACTTTCCTAAATATTTTAAATTCTCTAGCCCCATCGAGAAAAGTTTGATTAAAGGCAAACATTTCACCATGGGAAGCTAAAACCACCCGCACCCTTATGAAATCCAGAGATAGGGCATGGAAAACATGAGTACAAACCAAACTTCCAGCTGACCTCCTAGAGTATAAAGAACTTAGAAATTAGACAAAAAAAAACTTATCAACAAAGACAAAAAAGACTTTTATTATAATCCCCCCAAAACATTAAAATCTGATCCAAAATTTTTCTGGAATGCTATAAACCAAATACTACATCCAGGTAACCCAACTTCACCAAACCCATATCCTGACAAGTCACCTGAAGAAACTGTCAATACCTTCAATAACTAGTTTATGGAATCCATTTCCAAACTATTTAGCCCCAACCTCTCAAACAACAACACTTCAAACATCCCTCATTAATGCTCAACTGCTATCTCAGTAAACTCCTTCTCTCTCAAACCTGTCTCCACTGACTATATCAGAACTCTACTCTCAAAGCTCAAACCATGCTCTGTATCAGCAGACAATATTCCTTCTTACTTTCTCCAGATTGCTGCACACTACCTTGCTATGCCTGTATCCATACTAGTCAATTGCTCCATCTGTGAGTCTAAAGTTCCTTCTATCTGGAAAAAGTTTTACACTCTTCCTATTCATAAAGGAGGTAACACCACAGAAATATCTAATTTCAGACCTATCGCTATTCTCTCGCCTCTCTCCAAAATCCTTGAGAAATGTATACACAAACAAGTTATGCATTATCTTTTCCAAGAAAAACTTCTCACTCCAACACAGCATGGCTTCCATCCCAAGCATAGTGCAACCATAGCTCTACTATCATTTCTCAACACCTTAGCCCTTGCTAAAGATGATCACAAACTCATATCCTGTCTATTCCTTGACCTTGCTAAGGCGTCTGACACTGTCTCACACATTCTGCTACTTAGTAAACTTGTAGACCTAAACTTCTCCCCTGATATAGTAGCATGGTTCTCTAGCTATCTCTCTGATAGGCTGCAGTCAGTATGATGGGACTCAGCACTACCTACCCCTCTATCAGTATGAACTGGTGTTCCCCAAGGTTCCATTCTTGGACCTCTCCTCTTTAATATCTTCACCAACTCACTCCACTCCTCTTGTCCTCAGTCTAACATTGTCCAATACGCAGATGACTCTACAGTCATAACTATTGCTACTTCCCCCTTTGAACTCCTAACAAATACCCAGACATCTTTCAACTCAGTAGAGACATGGATCACTAATAATCAGCTCATCCTCAGCCCTAAGAAAACAAAATTACTACTCTTCCTACCTAAATCTGCAAACCACATTAAAGTTTCCTTCTCCATAAGGTCCCTAAACAATACTCCCATAGAAGTCGAAACTAGCACAAAACTCCTTGGCTGTACCATTGACAACCAACTAAAATTTGATCTTCACATTAACAATTGTATAAAAAAAATACCAAAAGCTAGGACTACTGTACAGGAGCAACAAATTCCTAACTACTGAAACTAGGATTTCTCTTACCCATGCCTACCTTCTACCATGCTTAACCTATTGTTCCCAAATACTCACAAATCTGAACTCCTCCCTACTTACCAAATTAGAATCAACCTACCACAAAATAGCTAGATTTGCAGCTCAACAAACATATAAATCTCACCACTGTCTCACCCTAAAATACCTGAACTGGCCCAAACTACCTCACCTGTTCCTACAATCTCAACTCGAAATCATACACTCCATCCTATAGCAGCCTGATTGCCTGATTTCTGCCCAAGTCTATCTTCTCTCATCTCTCACTACTCCCCTGCCAGACTTCTCTGAAGCTCAACCCAAGACCTACTAAAAATCCATAAACCCAAATCCAACACAGGGTGCAACTTATATAGCTACCAGCCTTCAATTGCATGGAACAAACTCCCACTAGAAATAAGGACCCTGACTCACCCCAAACAATTTAAGCTAGCAACCAAAGACCACTTTAAAAAACACTGGTCCTGCCATTGTACTCACCCTCCCTGATTATTACCTACCTTTATAGTACAATCCAACTAACCACTAACTACCTCATCCTATGCTTCCTATGCAACCTCCAAAGCTTCTTCTATACTCTGCTCCCAGACATTCTTATGTAACCTTTTAAGTTTCTGCTACTCTGCATACAAAACCGTCTATTTACTCAACTTTCTTTTTAAACCAAAACATACAACTTCTACTTTTTTAACATTCTTCTTTTTGCTTATAGTACTGTTTTTATCTATCAACAATATACAGCTTACATATCTTAACTACCAAAATTCTCTATTGTTATTTTTATTGAAATGTATCTGTATTTCTATTTTCATTTCATTGTATATCTTTGGAGCTTTTTTCCCCGGGCCTTTACTGAAAAAGGGCAATAGCTCAGCAGGATACTCCCAGTCAACAAATGTAAAATAAAATCAATAAATAATAAAATAAATAAATGTGTGAGATATCTGTGAATGATCTTTCCTGTCAGGTTCCAAAGAGCAAAGTGCTGCTCTAAGAGTTACATCATATCTCTCACTAATATTTAAAAAAAATCATTTCAATGCTGGTTATAAAATGACATCACATCTGGTCACCTGACTCTGATACAATACATACTCAGAGCTTTGCTAAGGTCTTTTTTAGCATCTGAAAGCTATAAAACACTTTCAAAAATTTCCACTCTTCCAGGGTAGCAATTACTTCACCCGTAAGGACAATACAGTAGGATTCCTAGTCCTGATTTTCCCAGACATTTTTGTCTCTGGCTGCAATGAGACCTGTAAGATAAAATCTTTATGGCCTAAACCAAACCCTTTAATTTTCAATCTATTTTTTTTTTTCAAAATTACCTGGACTGAGATTAACCTTTTCCCTTCTAGAATTCTCTGTTAAAACATATGCATTTAATCAGTTATAATAATACAGTCTGACATACATATATATCTCTATTCTGTCCAGCAGGACCTATTGTTGATACATTTTAACAGAAGCAACTTTAAAAATACATTTTTAATACAATCATCTGTACAAATCAGTGTTTTCGTCAAATGACATAAAATTCTTTACAAAACTCCAGCAAGCTATGCTGGCATATATTACACATGCACTGCCCTACTCTCCCTGGCACAGATGACACTACCTCATATCATTACACAGCTAATTGTATTTCTGAGTATACTACTAAAAGATGCAAATAGTTTGAAAACAAAGTGTGGGATTCTGAAAAGTCTTACATGGTACTACTCTGAGAGTTCAGAGTAATTAAAGGGGCAGTGTAATACTTTTGGAGTTTGAAGTGACAATGTAACAAAGCGATCACATCTAATATACATGTGAACTGTAATATAGACTATGCAGATTTACAGATAAGGCATTCAAGCAGTATATAGTTTTATTATTTACATTATGCTTATATAAACACACACAAAATGTTGTGTATGTTGGCTTTGCTTACATTATAGTAATATATACACACACACACACACACACACGCACACACACGCACACACACGCACGCACACGCACGCACACACACACACACACACACACACACACACACACACACACACACACACACACACACACACACACACACACAGTGGATATAAAAAGTTTACACACCCCTATTAAAATGCCAGGATTTAGTAATATAAAAAAATGAGACCACAATCAATCACTTCAAAACGTTTTCTACCTTTAATGTGACCTATAACCTGTACAATTCAATTGAAAAACAAGCAAATCTGTTAGGGAAAAAATATAAAAAATAAAAAATGTACAATACACTGTTTGCATAAGTGTGCAGACCCTTAAACTAATTCCGATCAGTTTGCCTGTCTCGGCACTGATGTCGCCCATTTCTGCTCCGATGCTGGTTCAGACAACAACTTCGGAGCCATTTTTTACATCAACCTCTGTTGTGACTTCGGCTCTGAGCCCATTCTTGGCTCCAAGCATACCGTTGTTGCCGGTTTCTAAATTGGAATCGTCTGTGCCATTCTGTGATACACCACAGACCCGATACTCGTCAACTGTGGATCTGTTTGCCGGACAAGCCTGCAGCCCCTTTTTGGACCGGCCTGATTCCATCTCAGGGCCATCAGTGAGATCCACCAGGAGCCTTTCAGAATTGGATGTGATGTGCCTTTTTGACCAGCTGCTGACTGCCAGGGGAATTTCAAATTTGCCTAGATCCTATCCCACTCCAGGCTTTGGGTCTATTTCTCCAGTGACCCCTACATACTCTCCTCCCTTGGATCCCTCAGTTCCAAGGCTCATATGTCGGACATTTTCTAGAGGACCCCTTCCTCTGCACCGACAATGACATTGTCTGAGGCATCGGTTCTGCTGGAAGCCACCATCCCTCAATCTCATGCTTGGGGGGGTGGAACTTCCAGTTCTGGTATCAGTTCTGACTATGCTGTCGGTCCCGACTTTGGAACCGAGGGTGACTACCGCTCTGAATTTGCTTGAGGCTCCACCCCTGGGGGCAGACCATGTGGAGCGGGGTGTGACCCCGGTTCCAATTTTGTCTTCTTCGGTTCTGGGCTCCCACCCTTCTTCAGGTGGGCCCGCTTTCTGGGTGATGGAGAGGGTGTTTGCTTCTAGCAATCCTCCTACATTGGTTATCCCCCCAGTTCCTTCTGAGCCACAGCTGTCAAAGGCCACCCCCCCAGGACTCTATGAGCACAAGACCCAGGAAACCCCTGCCCAGGGTATTTCCCTTTCTGAATCTTCTTCGGATGCTCCCACCGATGAACCCCCTCAGACATGGGCGTGTAAGAGGAAATGCATGGACTCACCAGAGGAGTCCCTCACGGAAGATATGGAAGGATCCTCATGGTCACCTCCTGACAATGTCTCCTTTGGAGACATCATGGAAATTTTGAAACAGAGGGGTGACTGGAAGCCCTCCAATCCTTCCTCAGAGGAATCCGTATTCCTGCAGGCCTTTTGCTCTCAGCCCTCTACTTCTTGGGTGACCTGCCCCCGCCGATGAGTTGGTTAAGCTCATCGTGCAGTGGGCATGGAAGAACCTGGACTCCTTTGAGGCCAACCCCAGGAGATCAGACAAGGTATTCTCCTCTCCTGAGGATCAACCCCATTGGTCTAGAGGTTTGCCAGTGAACGCTATGGTGGTGGCAGCAGCCACAAAAAAGGACCTTGTGGAAGAGAGTCCTGCTGTCCACCTGACCAACAGAGAGTCCCGGGTAGTGGATGGGTTAGAGAAGCAAGTTTTTGAATCAGCAACCTTTGCAGTTAGGTCTCTGAACTTTCTGGCACATTTTATGAGGCTCCAGAGAGATCTTATCTCCGAACTCTATGTAACCCTTGCGGGTCAAGTATTGGATGTAGCACAAGATAAAGTTTCTTCCCAACTTGCCACCCTAGAGTCAATATCCAATTCATCCATGAGGCTGCTGTCACATGCAACCGAAGGAACAGATAGAGCTGCGTTGCAGGCGTAGTCATGAAACGTCATGCCTGGATGCGCATTTGTGACCTTGCGGACTCCTTCAAGTCTTCCTTTTTAAATGTCCCTATCGAACCATCAGCTCTGTTCAGTGCTAAGGTCAAGGACACATTAGCCAGGTGCAAGTAAGACAGGAAGATCTTGTCTGCCATTGGCCTACACTTTTCCAAACCTCTGCGTTCCTTCTCCAGGAATCAGAGGAGCAGGAAGATGTGGCACAAGAAGTCTCAAGGTCCTTTCCAAGACGCACATGGTGAGGACTCCTCCAGAGGCAGAGGGGGTTCCATTAATGGAAGATGCCCTCTTTTGGGGCAGAGGGGGTCCCCAAAACCAGGGCTCCAGAGATTCCTTTTCAGGTAGACCATATCAGCGCTCCTTAGACGCTGCCCGGTTGCTTTGCTCTGGAAGCAGTCAGGGTGCATTTTTCTCTGCAGCAAGCTGCCTGGCTCTCCATTACAAATGATCAGTGGGTGTAGAGAATCATTACCAGAGGCTACCATATTCCCCTAATATCTTATCCAAGGCCTCTGAAATCCCTTGCCAATGTTCCACCCAGTCAAAGAGAGGAGGCAGCTTCCAAAATACGAAAGCTATGTCAAAAACGAGCCGTCCATCCAACAGGTCCCTCCAGATCAGTGCGGATCAGAGTTCTCTTTTTGGTGCCAAAGAAAACAGGGGACTGGAGGCCCATTCTGGATCTCTGCCAACTAAACAAATCGGAAGTTCAGACCAAATTCCGCATGGTCATGATTCAAACCATCCTTCCTTTTTTGCGGGAGGGAGTGAGAATGTGCTCATTAGATCTCCGGGATGTGTATTACCATATCAAGATGGACAAGCACTCCAGGAGTCTCCTTCACTTTTGGTTGGGAGCCAATCACTACCAATTCAGAGCCCTGCCTTTCGTTTTTTTGACAGCCCCCCAGAGTGTTCATGAAATGCCTTGCAGTGGTAACAGCTCATCTGAGACTTCAGGGATTCCAGGTGTTTCTGTACCTAGACGATTGGCTCCTCTCCTCCCCCACCAAGCGTCTTCTGGTCAGGGCCCTCCACTACACCCTGGTTCTAATAGAGTCACTGGGTATCACCATACATTGGGAGAAATCCAGCCTTCAACCCTCACAACAACTGGAATTCATAGGGGCAATATTCAACACCCAGTCAAGCCTGATCTCACTTCCTCTTCACAGGCTTCAGAATCTAAGGGCACAAGTTCAAGTGATACTCTGTTGAAGAAAGGTGTCTGCAAGGGAAGTTCTCCAAGCCTTGGGGTCTATGGCTGCAGCCATCCCTATTGTTCCCTTAGCCAAACTGCACATTAGATTACTACAATGGCTCCTTCAGGCCCAGTGGATACCCAATCTTCATCCCTGAGCTCACAGATTCTCATCACCAACACTTGCAAACAAGATCTCCTCTGGTGGATGAGTACAGATGAAAATCTTTGGTGTCGCCCCTTCCAGTCTCCCCAGCCCAGCACCACGGTGACCATGGATGCTTCCCTGATTGGGTTGGGGGCCACTTCCAGGGAAAGTCAGTCCAAGGCACGTGGTCTGATGTAGAGGTCAACTTGCATATCAATGTCCTGGAGTTAAGAGCGGTGCTATTGGTGTTGCAAGCTTTTCATCTGCTTCTTCCATCCAGAATGATTGCTGTCCAGTCGGACAACATGTCCATGGTCTGGTACATAAACAAACAGGGAGGGACCAAATCCTACCCCCTAGGTCGCGAAGCCATGAGAATCTGGCAGTGGGTGATAGCTTCCAACCGCTTTCTGATCACAACACATATCCCAGGGAGCTCCAACGTGATTGTGGGCAGGCTGAGCAGATGCATTCTCCGTCCTCATGAGTGGTCTCTCAACCCGAGTGTGGCAGCAGACATTTTCAGCCGTTGGGGCCAGCCATGCTGCGACCTTTTCACCTCCCCCTCAAACACAAAATGCAGCAGCTACTTTGCCCTCTTTCCTCCTCTTGGGGAGTCACCAAGAGATGCTTTGATTCATGATTGACCCATGGGTCTCCTTTATGCTTATCCTCCAATTCCTCTGATTCTCCTTGTTCTAAGGAAAGCTATTCAGTTGAGAAGCAAAGTGATCTTCATTGCCCCGTTCTGACCTCGTCAAGTGTGGTTTCTCTTCCTTTGACCTCATCTGTTACAACCTCCTTGGATCCTAGACACTCCCCTGAATCTGTCCACTCTCAAGCTGACAACTTGGTTTCTCCACTTCCGTTAGTTGCCAGGCAGGAAACCCTCTCTTCACCTGTATGTGATATTATCTTGGCCTCTCATAAACCATCTACAAGGAAACTTTGCAGGGACAAATAGAAAAGATTCTCTATTTGGTCACATAATCAGAAGCTAGACCCATTCTTAGCCCCTGTAGCCACTATTCTTCATTATCTGGCTGAACTGTTTGACAATGGGGCCTCAGATTCCACCATTCGAGTCCATCTAGCAGCTGTTTCCAACTTCCATAACAGGTCAGATGAAGTCCTGCTTATTTCTTCTCACCTTTGCAAGACTTTCCTCAAGTGTATTTTCCACAGCAGGCCTCCCATCAGGCAGCCGGTGGAGACATGTAATCTGTCCTGGGTTCTACAGTCTCTTTCTCTGCCCCCTTTCAAGTTGGCTGCGACATGTGATCTAAAATTCCTGTCATGGAAATCCTTATTTCTGGTGGCTATAACCTCAGCCAGATGAATTTCTGAATTACAAGCATTATGTATCAAGAGCCCTTATCTGATCTTTCATAAGGACAGAGTATCACTTCGTACTAACCCATCCTTTCTCCCCAAAGTGGTTTCTGACTTTTTGATTAACCAGTCCATTGAGCTCCCTGTGTTTTTCCCAAATTACTCTAACAAGGGAGAATACTGCCTACATTCCTTGGATGTTCATAGACAATTACGTTTCTTTCTGGACAGAACTAAATCCTTTCACAAGTCGGACCAGCTTTTCATCTCCTTTGCGGACCCTAGAATGGCAGGAGCAGTATCGAAAGTTACTTTGTCTAAATGGCTCAGGGATTGCATTGCCTTCACATATTCGCTTACAGAGAGATCTAAGTCTGGCAAAATCAAAGCTCACTCAACTAGGGCTGTTGCAGCATTTGTTGCCTTCCACTCTAGGGCCTCCATGGATGACATTTGTGCAGCTGCCATTTGGGCTAATCCCCACACCTTTATCAAACATTACAAATTGGATCTGATCAACAGGGAAAGAGCGGCCTTTGGTTAAATGGTTCTCAGGAATGTTCTTCCATAAGGGCCTCCCAGGTTCTTCAAGTAGCTGGGGACTTGGTCCCATCAGCAATAAAAAGGAAGAAGATTAACAACTTCAGATAAAGAAGTTATGTCTTACCATAACGTTCCATCTGAGTTGTTGATCTTCTTCCAGTCATCAAACCCTCCCACCGACCATCTCCAAAAGTTCCTGGCGGATCTTCTGGGTCTTTGTGGTGTATTAGGGTTTCTGCACAGAGATGGCCTATGACTTATTTCCTCTTCTATATGTTGCATGCAAACTCAATCTGAGATAACTGAGTAAAGGGCATTGTGGGTAGCAGTTTAGCTCGAGAGTTTTTGCTGCATGCAAGCTCGGTATAAGGCCGACTCGGTTCTGAGGGTTCGCAACCGAACCCATCAGTGATGACTGGAAGAAGGTCAACAACTCAGATGGAACTTTATGGTAAGACATAACTTCTTTTTTATATATGGTTCTACCTCACTAGGTCAACACACCACAATGCCACCTGTAATAATGTCAACCCCAAAAAGTCGACATATGCAGAAGGTCGACAGCTGTGCTAAATCAACAATCCCCAGGTGAGGGAATATTCCCTTTCCCCAGGGACTGTGTGATCCCGGAGATAGTATATATAATTAGAAGGTGGTTAGGGGGTACAGGGGGGCTTGCCCACCTACAAAAAATGATGTTATTTATTTATTTATTTTTTGTTGCATGAGGTGAAGGGTTTACTCCCGCAGTATGTGCAGTTGAGTGCCAGCTTTTCTGTTGGTGACATTGTGGTGTGTCAACAGACTGTAGAAATTATTTATATATATATATATATATATATATATATATATATATATATATATATATATATATATATATATATTGTGTGTGTGTGTGTGTGTGTGTGTGAGTGTGTTTATAAAGTAAGAGAGAGAATTATAATATATATATAAAGAGAAGAAAAAAATATTCTTACTGAACTTGCAGTGATTTGTTTTTCTAAATAACCACAGAAATTTTCAAGAGCTTGTGGATGGGGGTGGGTACGCAACATTCCATTATGTCAGTTATGAACAGAATACAGCTTTTATGCTAAGACCATGTCATACCTATAGATAACATACATATGGAGAAAATATGTAACAGTGTCCACAAAATGTGCTCACAACAAGCAGTACAGTGGAAGTCTTACCCTTTACTCAAAATGGCTTCCATTGAAACCTCACAAATGTAAACATTGCCACAGTATATAGGTAATGATATTGTCCATGCAATCAACTTCAACAAACATATGACAGGAGTATCATAGTCATGTACATATGGGAACACCGGCTAAAAAGTAATACAGCAAAACTGATATCACATAAACTGAAACTGGTTCACCCATATTAGTAATGCAATTACCGTGCACACAAGTTAACTGTAACAGTATGGTCATGGATTGTTTTTTTTTCTCCTCAACTTAGAGTTGAGGGGCAGTAAATAAAGGATTGGCACTGGGCTCTGCTAACCAGTACTAATAGCTGTACTAACTGGCATCTCTTGATATTTTAAAATGCCTTGTCATGCTAGTAAAATGTAGTTATATGGTTAAGAGACTGAGCAGTTATGATTAGTAAACTACACAATCAAGCACAAGTCTTGGTCTGGGTCATTGTCAGGGCTTTATCCTTTTACACCAATATAGCTGGCTTGCTCTACAAGGCTTGCAGACTTTGGCACATAGTACCATAGCAATGAGTTTTTGTGAATATTGGCACTGTGTGCTATTACATTCTGCAGAGAAAAACATTTGGAAAAACTACATGCCAATGAGGCCCTTTAGTGGTGTATGCATTGAAGAGTTAAATATGGTGGCTGATGATTCATGCAAGTCTGTTGTACTCTGAGGCATGCACATATACGACATTATTAGCTCTAAATTGGTTGCCAAGGTATGTTCACCTGCCTGTTAAATCAAATTTGCTGAACTGTATCTCCTTTTAGGTCTGTGTTGTATATGTACATGACTACAGTATTCCTGGCACTGAGGCATACTTTTGTATGGTAGATACAGCCTGTGTATTGTGATGCTGCTTATAATTGTTAAGCATTCTTTGGGAAATGTTTAATGTAGATGCCAATATATATATATATATATATATATATATATATATATATATATATATATATATATATATTTGCAATGCTTACTGTCGACACCTTTTTGTGGGTACTAATTGCTTATTTTTCCACATACGGGTGTTGCCCATAGCTATGTCATGTTCTCAGTGTAGAAAGCTGTTTGCCATCTGGAAATACCTATGACAATATACAGCATACCGGTACCATATGCAGGTAGTTGCATATTTCTGTTGTTGTGTAAAAAAGTTAATTACTATGATGTTCAGATATGGTATGTTTTTTTTCTCTCTCTCTTTGATATATATGTGTGTGTGTGTGTGTGTGTGTGTGTGTGTGTGTGTGTGTGTGTGTGTGTGTGTGTGTGTGTGTGTGTGTGTGTGTGTGTGTATGTGAGTGCGTGCCTGTGTGTGTGTGTGTGTGTGTGTGTGTGTGTGTGTGTGTGTGTGTGTACGTATAACTGTAATGTAAGCAAAGTCAACATACACTGCTCTGGATGCCTTGCCAGTATTAGATTTCATGTGCATATCAAAAATAACCACTGTTTGTTATATTGCTCCTTTAATTATTGCATATGGCTGTAATAAAAGCAAAGCCAACATGCACTGCATCAGGGAGAGGAAGAAATCTGCCTTGTTACTGTTACTATCTCTGTGCATATTGCTGCATTACCCCTTTAATTACACCAGACTCTTCAGAGTGGTGTAATACTTCTATCAAAAGACTAAGGCATGGTTTTGTTGGTTTGGCCTCACTAGTATATCACGTTTTCTTTATAACTACAACCATAAAACAATATACAACAATAATAACAACCTGCAAACACCAAATCATTCAGATTAATTTAAAAAGCACTGTACTTCTTTAGAAGAGCAACTCACTTAGCCCCCTACAAAAATGTCAGCAATTGCAATGCCAAATATTGACAGACCAGGAAAAAAAGTAAAAAGAAAAAAAAAAAACAGGAGAAAAGCAAATCTCCTTTAAAATTTAGGAGCCAACACACCACAAACTTATAAATATCAACGTTGAGAGTGGATACTTAAAAAGAAAAATGGAATCTACCACAAAATAACAAGCTTGGACTTTATATACATAAATCCATTTTTTTCAGCCACTCTCTGTGACTGAGACCTTGCTGTTGTAGGTTCCAGTATTTCAAATGGTTACCAACTTAATTATAATATGGTTTCACTACTAAAATAATCAGATATGTTATTTTGCAATGTAAGGTGTTCCATCTGTGAAACATAGCTAACAGCTTGTTCTTCTAGGTTATAAACTCCCTTATTGCAGTACTTAGTGTGACACCCCTGCACTGGCCCAGTAATTAAGGAGCTTCAATCCTCACAAACAGCACCAGTGAGCTACGTGCACATTGACAGGATGACAGCTATAGGGTTAAGATCTCAGCCGAGTGGTCAAGACAAAACTTCCAGCACCCTCTCTGTCCAAGCAGTGCTTAGTGTCCCTGCCCAAATAGCTGACACACACTTTGAGATTTGATTTATATACAAACACACAGGCACTCCTGGGGAAGGCTGGCACAGGTTATCTAGCTATGCCCCCTTTTGCCCAGAATATAAGGTAGTAATCATTGCCACCAGCCACCCTTACTTATCAGCCACTGTAACGCCCTTACCCAAGGGTGACCAATTCTACTGTGCAATGTTACTATCATCCAAATGGTAAGTATGTCCAAGACTTTTAAGGCTATTTAGGAGTGACCTATACAGTGTCACCAAATACATATGCATATACTCTAAGAGCATGAGTATCTCTAAACAAACCGGCCACAATTAAAAGGTTTAAATATATTTAATAATAAATAATAAAAGAACAACACAATACTTAATAACTCAATACAGTGACAACAGAGTTCAGAATCACAGGAAATATTTTAAAGCAACATTGCAGGACAGTCTCACATAAATACAGTAAACATCTAAACTAATCTTACTATATTCCTATCTATCTCTAAGAGAGATACTATAATCTAAGTCTTACTTACAGAGCAACATGCAGGCAGAAGTGCTGATGAGAGGATGTTTTCAGATCCAAGACAAGATACAAAATGCACAGACTCACTCTCTGAGATAGTTCTTAAATTACTTTCAAACATTATTGCTGTGTTATCTCAGATTACATCATTCTTTGTCACTTCTGACTTCAGTTCCAAGGCTAACAGAAACTTAAAAAATTTAGCACCTCTGGGTCAAAAATACTTATCTCTCAGAAGTTTGCCTAGAACTGGAAGTCGTAAAACAGCTATAAACACTTTTACATTTGAAAGCTGTAATTATTTCTCTTTCCAGACAATAGAAAGAACTCCTAGCTACAGACATCCTGTCTTCTTGCTGTATTAGCTTACTTTATAGCACATCGTAAACAATTTCAACTTATTTTCTGGAAGTTTTGTAGGTTAACTTTGTATGTTCCAACTTATTATCAAAACATACATTTGCACAGGTATATACATTTCTGTTCTTTTCCAGTAAGGTACACTGTGGTTACATTCTTGAAGCTCAGTACATAGCATACAGTTCAACACACACTTCTACACCAGTAGTTCAATATACAAATAACATATTGTTTTCTTACAATTGTAAGACAAGCATACAGATCATATTACTGTTCACAAATAACATAGAATCATTTACAAAATTCCAGCTAGCTGGTGTGGCAGCCTTCATACTTAGCATAGAAAAACAGTAGCTTATACACTAATGTAGATATTGAGGCATAGACTCTCTCATGATGTCAGGAGTTTTCCACTTGAAGAAAATTTTCTGGGGACATCCTTATTAATATTATTTACATGTACAATGGAAAGTGTAACAGTATACTTTAAAACACTACATTCTGGCTGGTATGCAATCAGTCATCTCATCTGTGAATCTGCACTAAATACACACACACACACACACACACACACACACACACACACACACACACACACACACACACGCGCGCATATATATTTATGTTACATATATGTGCCTGTGTGTGTGCATGCATGTGTCTGCATAAACACACACACAAATCCAATACTAAGAGATAAGAAATAAACCATAGTCCTTTAATGCAACAGAAGGATGGTGTAGTACTGCAGAGGGCTTCTGTCATATTGGTCATAGTACCCCAATCCCTTTACGGTGGCATGCCTTCCAGTTTGACATAGACATTAACTATTATAATAATTATGTGGTGTTCATGTAAATTGGGCTTTCCTGATAAAAAATGTTTAGTTTTAATTTAATTTCTTGATAGGAACTATATTTATTAAATTTGATAAACTTATGTTTGTATTTCCTGTGTTCTGCATTAGCAGTGCATGCACTTCCTGATTCCAAGTCATGTGGTCCTGCATTCTGATGATATAATACAGGGAGCAGGGCAGATAGCTTGTAGTGGGTAGACATGTACTCTGCAGTTTGCAGCAGAGTTGAACAAATAAAAGTGATACAGACTGCAGCACAATCAGTCACTCAATCAGGAAAACAAACAATAAATAAATGACTAAATGCATTTATGTTAAAATAAAAAGTAATAAAAGCAAAACATAACATGAGAAGACTCCTAGTAAAATGTGCAGTACCTGACAAACAGTTAATATGAATACGACACTGAATAGTAATAAATATGCTTTGCCATGAGGTGATTACATTTATTGGCATGTGAAACATCTCACTGCTATCTATAATGGAGAGATGATAAGGGGTCTGAATGGAGAGATGATAAGGGGTCTGAATGGAAAGATGATAAAATTAGCAAAAGGAGAGGAGTATTGTTGGAATTGAATTTAATTCATCCTCAAGTCTTGGTGAGTATCTTTAAGAGGTGGACCCTGTTTTTCAAAAAAATCTCGCCAAGATGACATTGATATATAGACTGTATTTTATATAGCATATATCATGGACAGAAGTAGGTTAAAAAATAAAGAAGATAGCTGGGTGCACGAGTCCCAGGATAAAAAGTGCCCAATCCTGGTATGCACACTGGTACCAGGACTGGAAAAAATGACAGTGCAGAATCCTCAAGACATGGAAATATTCCTACAATGAGGCTAGGCCAGAACTAGGGGAGGATGCCCCCCCCCCCCGTTGTAGAAATAAGTTGCAGTCCACAAAAATCACAAAAACTGATAGGCCAGAAAAGAGCCTAACCGGCGACAGAGAGGACTATTGAGGATAAGAAAGAAATTATGTATTGTTACTATTATTCAAGTAGCTCAGAATTTCCAGACAAAAGTTATATGAAAAGATTAAGAAAGAAATTAGATGAAAGAAAAATACTTCCACAAGAAAAACTGTCAGAAGCTTCAAATAAAAATGTGCATTCATTAATACAACAGATCCATGAAAAACACTGTACAGACCAAGAAACCTTGTGTTGTTTAGAAAAAGAAAGCAACTGAGGAAGGGTAAAAAATTAAAAAACAAAATGTAGAGATGTTTGAAGGCTATAACAAAGAAATATGGACATGGGAAAGAAAGAGATATCTGATATGGTGCAATATTAATCAACACAAAAAGGCAGCCCTAAAGATATTTAAAGAGAAATACAGGGAAAGGCATCCAGATAATGAAAATTTCACAATAAAACAATAAGATCACAAAGAGGGAATGTAAAAGATAAAATTAGTCAAGAAGAAGTTTAAAAAAATAGAAGCTGAAGTTATGGATTATCAGCAAAGTGAAGGATTCAGTGTAGAAAGTCCAACACAGGTTATATCACTGCATGATGGAAAAACAAGTCCCCAAAGTAAGGAGAAACAAGAGGAACAGGAGACATCTGAGGAAGAAATATGGACATGGGAAAGAAACAGAGATTTAATATGTTGCAATATTTATGCAAAGGAGAAAGCAAAACTAATCAATGCAAAAAGATTAGCACCAAAGTTATTTGAAAAGAAATACAGGCAAAGACATCTAGATATAGAAAATTTTACAATATAAAAAATAAGAAAACAAAGAGGAAAAGTAGAAAAGGGGATTAGTAACAGAGAAGTTTAAGAAATAGAAACTGAGGTTATGGATTGCCTGCAAAGTGAAGGATTTAGTGTAGAAAATTTAACTCAGGTAACAACACAAAAAGTTAAGAGTACTGGACATCCAAATTAAGGAGAAACTAGTGGAGAGGGAAGCATCTAATCAGTTGACATATGAAGATACTTTGGAGCCTCCCATAGGAAACCAGTACAAACGTTCAGTTGGAACTATACAGCAAGGGAAAGAACAGGAAATTGTATTAACTCTGACACAGTCAATATTGTGGAGTGATAGGCCAGTGAGTTCCCATATGAAAGAGCAATGGATGCTCTGGAACTTTCTATAGAATGCCCACAGGAAATGGCAAACAAAGAATGTGCCCTCAGTTTAGAAGAAAATGATCTAAGAGAAGAGTTGCTTGATTTACTAGAGATGGATAGACATACTAAGATCAATGAAAGAAATAAGACTGCAGAAGGTCAGTAAAACCCCCAAATTAGAAATTTGATAAAACAAATGAACACAGTAATTAGGACTGCCCATACAGATTCATGTGATATAACAGAAGTAAATAGGGTACATTACTGTGTGGCCAAATTAATAACAGATAAAGTCCTACCACAAGAACACTGGGTAGTAAGGAAAAGAACAGGGAGAAATCAAATGCCATCATGGAATTATCAAGCAGAGAAACCTATAAAGCAATTAAGATAAGAAGTGTCACTGTTAGAAGAGTATAGGAGAGGGAATAGATCAACAGAAATACTCAGAAAGATGGACCTGATAAAAGCAATGTGCAGTATTATAACAGATCAGGATCTATCATGCACTATCACAAATAATAAACTTAAAATATCAGCACAGACAGAAAAACTTAGAAGATACCCAGAGAAATATAAAGAAATAGTACAAAATAAGCAATTTATTGATGATCCAAAGACATTTTATAGAGTACTGGGAAACAAGATAGGAGGAACTGAAAGACCACCGAAACAAAAAAGAAATAGATACATTTTGGAGAAATATTTATGAAGACCCTGTGGAATATAACAAAGATGCTAAATGGATAGAAGTAAAAGAAAGAAGAAGTTTAAAGGTACAGGATATGAAATGGGATGAAGTAACAAGCAGAAAGATTGAAACAAAGTTAAGAAAAGCATCTGACTGGAAAACCCCAGGCCCAGATGCAGTACCTAACTTATGGCTAAAAGTATTAACATCTTTGCATGAAGATTTCGCCATGAGTAATAACTATTCATATGTGCACCCTGAACAGTCACCAACCTGGATAACAACAGGAAAAACAATGCTCCTACTTAAGAGTGAACTTACAATTACCCTAAAAATTATAGACCAATAACCTGCCTTCTGTCGACAAATAAACTATACATGGGAATTGATGCCGACAGAGTTTATAGTCATTTAGAAGAAAGCTCAATTATGGCAGTAGAACAAAGGGGCAATAAAAGAAAGTCATATCGAACAAAGGATCATTTGTTGTTAAAGTCATAACAAAGAACTATAAAAAGGGAAAGAATCTAATTATGGCATGGATTGACTACAGAAAAGCATTTGATAGTATCCCACTTTCATGAATAAAAGAGTGCTTAAAAATGTATAAGATACACCCTACACTGATCGACTACATTACAGTGACCATGAAACAGTGGCAGACCACTTTGCAATTAAGCCATGACAAAGAACAAATTATTATCCCACGGATAAAAATTCAAAGGGAGATATTCCAGGGTGACTCTCTGTAACCACTGATAATCTTCCTTGCCCTTAACCCATTAAGCTGTCTACTTAACAGCTTACACAATAGGTATAATTTGGCTCCTAGAAAACAACAAAGTGTAAAACCTTCTCATCTTCTCTTTGTCGATGATTTAAAACTGCATAGCTCATCAGATGAGGAACTGAAAGCACAACTGCAACTTGTCAACAATTTTTCAGATGACATAAGAATTTAATTTGGTCTTGATAAATGTGCAAAAGACCCCTTTAAAGCAAGAAAACTGCAGCACCAGGAAAACATCAGTTTGGGACAAGAATGTGATATAAAAGAACTTGAGCAAAAGGGAGTGTATGAATATTTGGGAACTGATGATGGATCAACAGTAAAACATGAACAAATGCGAATAAAACTTAGTAAGAAATACAAAGACTTAAATTAATCCTGAAAACAGCATTGACATCTAGGAACAAAATCCAAGCTGTAAACCAATCTGCTCTTTCTGTTCTAACTTACAGTTTTGGAGTGACTGACTGGTCCCGAAATGTGTTGGACAGATTAGATAGAAAAACAAGAAGGATGCTTCATGCTCGCCAACTGATTTATAAAAATCAGTACATACCAAGATTACATATATATTCCCCTTTCCAAAGGAGGGATGGGGCCTTGAAATTGATTACATGTATAGATCTACAATTGTGGAACTCTGCACATATCTGCTGACCTCATTAGATCCAAACATAGTAAACATTTTGAAACATGAGGAGAATATATAAGATGACTTATTTGCTTAATTTAGTAGAAGCGTATTGGCATCAAGCAGAAATGCAAATGAAACCAGAAGTAGATAAAAATCAGGCAGCAACTGAATATGCCAAAAAGCAAAAGAAAGAATATAAGGTGGAGGACCAGATGAAAAGGCAAGAAATGTAGAAAATACATAAATATAGTTGCAAGTATAGAAAACTTCTGGAAGAACCTCATATTGATCAGGAATGAATGCAGGAATGGTTAAGGAGAAGCAAATTCATGCCAAGAGATGAAAGGTTAATATTGGTGTCCCAAGATAATGGGCTATGTGCACACTGGTTTACAAAGTCCATTGAACATGTGGGAGAAACAGACAAATGTAAGTTTTGTAAAATTGAATTGGAAATAGTTGCATACCTTGTTGCTGGTTGTGATATACTAATGGCAAAAGGACTGCATACTGAAAGGCATAATAATGTGGCAATATTGTTGCACTGGGGATTGTGCAAACATTATGGTATTAAAGTGGCTGAAAAACACTGGAAACATGAGCCACAAAGCATCATAGAAAATGATGAAGTTTACATTGCATGGGATCACCCATTACCCACAGTTCAAAAGATAGATGCTAGAAAACCAGATATAGTGGTCCATGAAAAGAAGACAAAAGTAGCATTGATCACTGAAATTGCCACACCCAGTGACTACAGTGTCTTGTGTACAGAGAGACACAAAGTCATAAAATATCAGGATCTGCCAGGCAGAAATGAGAGCAATGTCGAAGAAAGATACCCAAACAGTTCCAAAAGTAGTAGGAGCAATGGGTCTTATAAAAAAAGAATCTACAAACGTATTTAGATATGTTAACAATATATGTAAATCTTGGAGGGCAACCTTTGGCCTTCCCCAAACACTTCTTAAAGTGTTATCCATCTTAAGCAAAAAGACACTGCATATAAGAAATACAAACACACAAAAGAAACACTAGCTATGTATAATTAATTAACCAACAATAAACCCCATAAAAGCCAGCTACAGATATGAAGAAAACTATTAACAATAGAGAAGAAAAGGTAGGGCCAGATCTCATGGGTTCAAAGAGTACAAAACAGCTAACTGCCACACTAAACAACTAATTTTATTAATTATGAAAAAGGCAAAAAAAAAAACTAGTAATCACAGGAAAGCTTGGAACAGGAGGTAACCACTAGAAAACTATGAACAGACAAAAATAAGCAATTTTCACTTATTGAAACAGGAGCTTTTGTGAATGTGTACAACCCTGAAGAGTGACAAACAAGATCTGATGAGATTCATCCAGGCATAGTATTATGGGAGAGGAGGTGGGGCTTCAGAGCTGAAGCTTTTGAAGCAGGCCACAAATCCAATTGGATCCGGTAACCCACAGATTAAGGCAGACAGAAAAGACAACATCAGATCAAATTATACAGGTTTGATTCCAAAGGTGTGTTATGATTGCATTTAATTCTGTTGGCAAGCATCACCCTTTGAACATTTTCTTGAAGATAAAAACTTTTATAGTATTATCATGAAAGGCTGAACCCATAATACCTCACTACCTAAACTTGTGTAAAATCTATGGTATTTCCATGGTAATTTCAGTGACAAGAGAGCCTTATGTGTTATTATGACAAGTTGCCAGCTATGCTTTGCAGATGAAATACCTTACATTGAAAATTAACACATGTAAGAATATTCCTAAATTAATAAATGGGCTGTTTGGACTCATTTACAATAATCATAATATGAAGAATGCCATTTCAAATTTATATATAGAGATAATAACCTATAAAACAATACCTAAACCAACCTATTGACAACATATCACCAAAGGTTATTCGATATATTTATCATCAGAAAACAAATCAAATATTTTACTTTCTGTTAAGCACACATTCAATTCACAATATTGGAGAATATTCAATTGGAAAATTTTAGATAGAGCTTTTTTAATGCCTGATACAATTGCTAAAATTAATTCCTCCACTAATGGGCTGTGTTGGAGATGTCAGCAAATATCAAAAGCTGATTGGTATCATATCTTTTATGACTTTACTTATGACTGTACATATATAAATGCATTTTGGAGTAATATTAACAATTTCTTGTAGGCTATATTTACAGAATCCTTTGTTTTATCTAAGGCACTAATATTATTAAATGTAAATGAAGATCCACAGTTGAATAAAATAAATTTGTATTTGCTATGGACAATATTAACAACTGTTAGGAAATGCATAGCAAGAAGATGGAACTACAATATGGTGCCTAATATGGAAGACTTTTTATCTCTGCTGTAAAATCAAATAACTCAGAACTTACCTTAAGCCATTAGCTAATAACCCTTGGAGAAAAGTTTTGCAATTGGTCGATACTATACAATTGGATCCAGTCTCTCTCTGATATAGGTATATTTGAATTTATTAACTATGTTTATAAATTGCCTAATTTTCTTTACTTATGTCAGCCTGAATGTAAATATTGTATACAGTTATTCAATTTGATATATATAATACTATGTGAATAATTTACAATTATTGTTTGAAAATAAAAACTACTTAAGTAAAAAAAAATTAACACGTGATTACTGATTAGTGAAACTATAATGTAAGTGTAGCTGGTCTTCAAATGAAACCTTTTGTTTTTTATTGTCTAGAGTCCTTTGCTAGTATATGTTGCTATTTGCCAGTGCCTACATTGATGTTTTGTGGATGGGGATTACAAAGCAAAAATGAGTAGCCTGTAGGTTTACCACCTGTCTCTCCTTATACAGTTCAGTCAATATTTTAGCAGTTGCATCCTGCAAAACAAACATTAAAATGACAAATATCCTGAAATTTCAGGATAAAAATATTTTCTAAAAGTTTATCAAAACTGTTGCATAAAAGATATTTTGTATCTGAAACACCTTAATATTATATGAAATAATGCAAACAACTCAAATTCTGCAGGTATGACTGTTTATTTTGGATAAAAGAGCGAACTCCTGTCATTTGTACTTGTAGGTATTGTTTCCCAGGCAAAATCCTGCAGTTCCATAAAAAATGCTCCAAAGTGGGCATTTGAAAAGGTGGCAATCCTAAAAGACAAAAAAGATAAACTATCAAAAACATTACATAAGCTTAATTTTTTGTTCAGAACACTTGCAGCTTTAAACATTAGGATTATAACCAGAAATTAAATAAATTCTAAAGCAACTGTGCATGAGAAGTCAATAATATGCATTATCTGGATGTAGTTTCCACATATGCAGGGGTATGAGTGTTTGATTACAGAGACAATGCGAATCAGAGCGTTGGCCAGTTCTGTGGCATGGAGACATGAGGCCCTGACAAGGACGATGATAACATGAATTCTGTTAAAGGAGAACTCCACCCAAATGTCAAGTTTTTCTTTACAAAAAATATTTTCTTTCCCTATAATTCAATACTACACACATCACATACAGAAAACATCATTTGATAATTATTCCATTTGTTTTATGTCTGAACTTATTTTTGCCTTTCTTTCTTGCATTTGTCTCATTGTCTGTTGCATCATGAAGGCTACTTAGATGTGTCAGAGTAATTAAGTTAGAATGCTTATTCCAACTACAGAATAATTAAGAAAACAATGGCTCTTAAATAATGACATTTAAATGTGCCGTCTCAGTCACAGATTGCCAGCATCACACTTCAGATAAATGTCAAGCTTAATTTTCAGATGACAAAAAAAAGCTCACACTTATCTGTTTACAAATTAGTTGTTTTTTTTTTTTTAATCAAACCCTTTGTGTCACAAAGAAAGACAATATTTTCATCTTACTCTTATTTTTGTAAGCATTTGGTTTTGTATTTTTTATACTGTATTTTCTGATGTGCATGTTTCTCACAGTGTTTTGTTACAACATTTTTTGTATTGCATACAGTGTTTTGTTGAGAGAAGTCAGTGAGTTGGGGAAGGAGGATTAACATCAAATACCTCTAATTTTAGCTGCAATATTAAAATCTATGAGTGCAACTCAAACCATTTCAACCCAAGTAACACATATTAATTACAGGGGTCAGATTTTCTCACACATCAGCAATGAACTACTGTTATTACTTTGAAAAGAACAAGAAATTCAAAGCCTGTCATTCAAACATTTCTAAAATTGCTTTAGCAGAGATGGCCACTAATAAAAATCAAAGTAATTAAAAATGCAGATGGTGCTGTGACAATCAAAAGTGGGCAGCCATGGTACTGTTGTAAGCTGCTAAGAGAAAAACAACAGGCATTTTCAATTATCAAAATGTAAACCACTCTATAAACCATTCTATTAAATGGACCTGATGATGCACTGGTGAAAGTGTTTTCTTAAATATAGTTCTTTACTGATAGTTCATAGTGTGTTGTCATTGTTGCTTGTTAAAAATAAATATAAAAAACTTTTAACTAAGAATGAGGTTCCACAGGCTACTGAGCTGGTAAACCCTCATGGGTATTTCAGGAATATTCAAATAAGGGACTAACCTCTAAGCTTTTGGAGTGGTTCCTTGTTTTTCACTTTTCCAGCAATCACTTCTCCTGGCCCCTCCCATCATTTTCTGTAACTGCCTTTAAATACCTGATCTGTTGAATGTAATGTATTAGAACACTCATCCATCTACCTACCTGCTCTGCCATCTTTGATTTAGGTTCATAGGTAGTTAATGCTCTGCCATCTTTGATTTAGGTTCATAGGTAGTTAATGAGCCTGCAGCCCAGGTTGCTATTGAGGAGCCTATCCCAAATTCCTAGTTGCTCCAAAGCACTGACTGGTTAAATGTCTTGCACAGTAGGCAAATGAGACCTAAGGGAATCAAACTTCTACCATAGGAACTACAGGTCGCAGCCTTAACCTACTGCCCCAACTGCCAGATATTTACCTGGAACTCTTGTTAATATCACCAATATTCTTGAACGGATCTCCTGTCCTTCCATTTTTACTGTCAACCTCCAGTTCTTTGCACTGCTGATTTATATATGCCTACGTAACTCTGTATTCAGTTTGTCATATTTTTCCTTTCACCATTGCCTTTTGCTCTACTTTCCTCCATCACTTCTGAAGCCTCTCTAGGCCTTCTTAATCTTTTTTCTATTTGGAATATTTTGATGCCACCTCTTGGACAATATTACAAACATTCTGTCCATACTTCTTCTGGTACTCTATCCAGTGTGCGTGTGTGTGTGTGTGTGTGTGTGTGTGTGTGTGTGTGTGTGTGTGTGTGTGTGGGTGTAGCACGGCATTGCTATATTTTGCATATGCAGTACCACTTTATGTGCATGTGTGGTACTGCATATACTATGGCTAACCTTCATGCCTTCTGGGCTACAGAACTGGCCTTAGGTAAAGTGGTGCCATAGGTGAAGGGCTCCATAGCATCCACCCCCACTGCTAACTAACCCCCATGAACATCATCCAGTGCCGCCATGCCTCCCTGAACAAATGTAAAAAAAAAATTGTTTTTATTTATTTATTTATTTATTTTTTATTACAATTTTGAAGTTTCAAAGCTTTGATCTTATGGTCTTGACCAGTTACAGTTTGAAGTTTTGAAACTTCAAGCTTGTGAAGTATATATATATATATATATATATATATATATATATATATATATATCTATAATATATTTTTTGCATTTTTGAGAGATGACAGTTTAAACTGTCCAAGTGACAAGAGGATCAATAACTTTCATCAAGAAAGCTCACACCTAACAGTTATAGACAATTTTGTGTACAATTCAGATGTCTGATTGTGATAAAAGTGGATTTTCATGTAATCTGTTTCACTTTTGCTTTGCACAATTACTATACATTAAAGTATTCCAAGTTGCTTCAAATTAATCACATTAGTCCTGCAAAGCTGGAATAATGTGCAAACAACAGCAGAGAGCATTAGTCATTTTTTTCACAGACAACCCCAGCAATTATACTTACTTTATCATGCATATCAGATGTCAAGTTAAGAAAGAAGTAAATATTTACTTCACACAATAACATAGTAAATCTGCAAAGCTAAATACTGACTGTTTAAACTCAGCAGGTGATAAGGGGGTCAATTGCTTTCATCCAGACAACCCCCACCAACCAGTTATAACCACTTTTGTCTACAATTCAAGTGTCTGATTGTGATAAAACAGGATGGCATCTGTTAGAGCAGGTTTTTTCTATTGTACAATAGTTATTAGGAATTAAACAGGCATAAAGAATAAAACAGGCCTAGAAATTATGTTTTATTTATGCATACATTTTAGAAAGCAGAAACTAAGAATCTTTCACTGAATGTTGACCTTGCTGGCTAGGAAATGGTGTTTTATTTATGCATACATTTTAGAAAGCAGAAACAAAGAATCTTCCACTGAATGTGAACTTGCTGAAATAACAATCTGTCAAGGGAAGATTGCAGAGAGCACTTGTTATGTTCTTTTCTCAAGGAAAGAATCAAGAGATAAGTTAAGCTAAAAACAAAATGTAGCATAAGGATCAAGGATTAAGGGGTGGACATAGTCATGTAAAAACAAATGAAGAACCAGTGAATAAAGCTCCTCTAAATAAAAATCCAAATAAAACCACAAAAGGAAAGAGCAAACACGGCAAAAGGCTAGTAAGCCGAAAGTGCTTATCCAGGAATTTTACTGTGCTCCTGTTTTTGTTGTTTTTACTGAAGATTAAAGTCTGTTTTTAACATTTTTACAGCTGTGGTGGAACTGAGGATTTTTTCCTACTATGCTATAATGAAGGTAATACTCAGATGAGGCCAGTACAATCCCAATGACAAGGCAATCATTGCTCATATATGTGCAATAATAATAAGTTTTTACATCCTACCACCAATAAAATGTATGTGTTTAAGCATTATGCTAATTGCAAAACAAGGGACATGATATATTTAGCTTCCTGCACTAAATGTTTTGCCTTCTATGTAGGGAAGATGAATTGTACACTGAAGGAGATGGTCAGAGAACACATTTATGCTATAAATAAGGAAGACAAAGGGAATGCTTTCGCACAACACATTTTAAACCATGGGAGCAACCATAAATTTTTGTTTTTAGTATTAGAGATTGTTCGACGTAACAATAGGTTGGGTAATATCAAGAATCTTACCGAACAAATGGAAACGAAATGGATCATTAGGATGCAAGCTGACAAGGGATTTGGCCTAAATGATAAAGTAGTGTTAAAACCCTTTTTACTAGAAAGACCTTTGAAACACTAATGTATCTGTACATACATTCTCTAGATATTTAGATTGATTTATTATACACTTTATTAAGAAATTGATAATAAGGTTTTTACATAAATTGTATTTTACATAAATTGTTTTTTTGAATAGTTTTTTTCTTTTTCTTTTGAGATTAGAATTGTTATATGCATTTCGTACATTTTTCAATATACTATTACAATTTTTTAATCTTTATCATAGTTCTCATATCATATATTTAGTGTGTTTAATTAGTGAAGTATAAAATTTGATTCTGAATTTTTTTTATATTAGTCTTATTACTATGTATGTTTTTTAGATTGGTTTTCATAATTTTAAGAAGTCATGAATATTAATTAGTTTAGATGTTCGTTAATGATTCAATGAGAGTATAAATCGTGTTCTTTTATACTGTGTACCATTCAAAGTCTGAGGAAGCATCCATTGAGACGTGAAAGCACTAATTCATTAAACAGTCTTACTAGCCTTTTGCCTTGTTTGCTCTTTTATTTTTGTGGTTTTATTAGGTGGATATAGTCAATAGAGCAAAATTACTGAAAAAGAGAATATAATATGCAGTGTTCAGGATAGCAGGGCAGTTAAGGTTAGTAAGTTCATTTGACCTGTTACTTCAGAAAAGATGTCTAACACTCGAGTATGAGTATGGAAAACAGGTCATCTAGAGACTATGTCAGTTTATTTTGTTCAGGACAATCAAAATGATGTACAGCAACTTGAATTGTTTATAAGAACTGCTAATGGAGACAGTATTTAGGATATTGTGAACATCAAATAAAACCTTATTAAATGAACTACAGTATTTGGAGAATTCATGCTGAACAGTGCATAAGACTTGGTTCATAAGGGAGAGACTGACACCTATTGAAACACAAGCTTGGGTAATTAGGACTTTCATTTCTCAGTCTCATGGCATACAGTGTTTCCAGCTAACTACTGTAAAGTACCTTCATATCTAATCTTACAATGGCACCCAACATGACCTGCTGTCTGGGGAGAGATATTTCTCGCAACCCAGCAAGCAGCTGTAACCATCCCGTCTCCAGTACTGCATATTTTCTTAAGTTCACAGTTTAAGTATGTCAGCAGACAAGTCACACCACCCTTTGAGTGAAAGTATTTTCATTTCCAGACTTGGTCACACTTGTCTATATCAAAATTCCAAAGAGAGAAAATGCCGAATGTGAAAACATCGAACCCTAAATATCATATGATGAAAATAGCGAAGCCCGGGAACACTGAAATCTTACTTAGGGCAAGATTTTGGTGGGCCGTTCCATGGCTTTGCTATTTCCTTTACTGTGGTGCGAGAGTTACGGACCTTAGGGTTAGGGTGCGGGTTAAGGTAAGTGGATAGTTAGTAATGTATGTATGGTGTAGTGCAGGGTTGTGTTTTGTTAACTGTATGTGTGTGTATTAATTAGTTTGTTTGTGTATAGATTCGTAGGGTATGTGTGCGATAGTTACGGACCTTAGGCTTAGGGTGCGGGATATGGTGAGTGGATAGTTAGTAATGTATGTGTGGTTTAGTGTGGGGTTGGGTTTTGTTAACTGTATGTGTGTGGTTTACTTATTTTGGTGTGCTTGTGTTGTGTGTATGTTTCTCGGAACAGCAAATTTTTTCCCTGGGAAAAAATTCACTATTCTGAGCATTCAATGTTTTCAATATTCGAAATTCCAAGTTTGAACATATGGTGTTCGACATTTTGGAATTTCAAACATATGATATAGACCCGGTTGCACTACGTGTATTCTATAGAAATCTACAAAATAGCAGTGTGTCGTTCAACTTCATGTGTTCTACAGACTATAAATAACACTGTTTTCATTAAAGTGCAGCACTCTGTGTTTCATTCAAACTTCAACAAAACAGTTGCAGTAAGTAATTTTTTCAAGTACAGTTTTATAGCAATAACTTCAAAGATTCATTAACTAAGTGGCAGCAACTGCTTCATAACAGACATTTCAAGCAGCACATCAGTGTTTTTTTCCATAAATAGAGCTTTGTAAACCTTATACAGAATAAGCTGAAAATTACGGCATGACAGTTTCTCATTAAGACAGTATCAGTTTGCATAGCACCAGTGTTTCCTTCAGGAAAGCCTCACGCAACTTCAACAGACCAGTTTTCTTCAAAACATAAAAGACATTCTCCATGGACTTTCATGTTTTTAGACTGATGTTATAGAGGTCAAAAAGCAACAAAAAGGCTTATATGCAACAGATAACTCACATTACTTCCAAGCCATGCAGTTATGTAAGACTTTATATGCACCTTTTAGTTAACAGTTCAACAAAGTTTAAGTTACTTAATTAAAGTTTTTTTGCATGTAAACATGTCAAATGATGCTGGTACAGTTAAAATGTCAGTAAATTTCTGGTTTAAGGTTAAGACTGCTCTCTTAAAGTTAAAGGTTATTAGTTAAAAAATGTTACAGAAAAGGTTTAAGTCAACATGCAGGCTAATGCCAGTTTAAACATACATATTTCAGCACATAATAACTTCAGTTGTAGTACAGTTTCAAATACAAATGTTCAGAAGGTAATACATACCATTCAAAATACAGCAGTATGTTGCAGTATTCAACATATAAATGTCAACACAGTCAACATACATAACATACAAGCAATGTCTCCAGTTCACATTACTTTAATTAGTGCAATAATTGTACTGCATGGAGATAATAGAAATCAAAATACATATTTAAATAAAGTATATTTCAGACAAACTGAAGAACAGACTTCAGTGCTAAGTATGAAAATGCATTCCGCAGCTATCTGTAAAGATCAAAGCATTAATCTATCATCGTTTAAGGTTATTTCATGGTTTACAGACAATTCAAATTTAGCTGCACATATAAAATATATGCGTGGTCTTAAGGTCAAAGATTACGTCAACTAAAAGTTCAAAGTGTAAATGCTCTGTATATATTGGTTTAGATTTCAGTAATAAAATATGTGCAAATGTACAGATTTTAAAGAATTGGTTACGAGTGAAATATGCAGATTTATGGGTTAAAGATAAAATAAATTCCAGTTCACCTGACACAGCTAAAGCACTCAGGAAGGCATATTGGGTGTGGTCAGTCAAGGAAAAAGGGTAACCATATGGCTGAAAGGTATATCAGAATTAACAGTGAAATTAATTAGCAAAATAAAGGGTTTGCAGTTACAGGGGGCAAAGGAATTTTTTTTGTTTTGTATTATTGTTTTGTTTAAGAGCTTAGTATTAAAGTGTTGCAATTCATAAACAACATCGTAATATAGACAGAAACAAAGTACAAAATATAAAATTTAAAGTCAATGCTACATTGTAAAAGTGACAGCATAGTTAAAAATTCAGATTCTATGAATAAAAGAGTATGTTATGTAATCATTTTGAGATTGTATATATTTTGTACGGAAATGGCAGTTTGCCCAGCATATCAGCTCAGATTACAGCTAGTCTAGCAAGTTAAATTAAAGACAGTGCTATCCATTTAGTGCATACAGTTTACTATTTATTCAAAAATGTAGACAGTAATACCGCACTCTTGCAGCATTCAGTACTAATAAAAAGTTAAATGACGTCAGCTAAAGAAATGGCTATGGTGAGACAGTGGGTGTAGTTTCACTCACTGAACAATATGTTAAAATCTAAGGGCCATGAGACAAAATGTAAAAATGCAGTAGTAATTCAACAGTTAAAACTGATTGTATATAGGTGCAAAAATGCACAGTGTTGCATTATTTACAACTATGAAGTTAAATGCAATTGCTACAGCCAAGACCTTAAAAAAAACTGTCCATTCTAGCGATGAGACAGAAACAGATTTTAATACTGATTTTGCAGCAGTAAATCCCAACAGTTAATACTGGACATGAAAACACAAGCATGTAAAAGCTGGTACTTAGTTCCAGTTGTTTCCAAAAAAGCAAAACAGGTTACTGATTTAAGTATTATTAGCTTTTCAAATACAAGGCAGCCCACTATGGTTAATGACTGGGCAAATGACGTAAGTAATGTACAAAGTTCAAGCCCAAAAGATAATCAAAAGTATGCTGTAGCTCATGACAGTATCACGCTATCAGGGTTTTAAAAGGTGAAAGGTAATAGGAAGCCTTTGGAGTTTGGAGGGTGACAGCGTACGACTACACATGAAACAATATGGATCTCAGCCTTTCCACTGATTGGCTTTTTTGACGAAGCAGCAGCTCCACTAGTATATGACACTTGGTAATGCCCCCCTGATGGGGAGACGACTTCTACAGTAGCAAGTTACAGGTACAGATTAAGATGCACTAATTACTCTGGAATCCCTGTGTTTTGGGGTGGGCACTAGTGGCATACTTGCATACCTGGGTGGTGTACGAGCCATCCTCAGAATACACTGGATATGGCTTGCTGACGTCTTTAAATCAAAGACATTTTTAATTCCCTTGTTGAGCTAGTGAACCCTTACACAGGTCACTTGTCATAGATAGAGAAGAAAGCAGACATAAGATGACAGTATTATTCTGGGTGGTCACCTGCCATGGACAGAGAAGAAAGCAAGCATAAGATGACAGTATTATTCCGGGTGGTCACCTGCCATGGACAGAGAAGAAAGCAGGCATAAGATGATAGTATTATTCCAGTTACTGACCTCTTATTTTAGTCACTTACCATGGACAGGGAAGAATGCTGCCTTCTCCATGTTAGCTTATTTTAAAATCCTGATGCAGAATCAAAACTTCACAATTATATGTTGCAGTTTAAAACCCCACAAAATACTACAGTGATATGAACGAATAATTTGCAATACATGAGAATATATTTCTTAAGTTCAATTATATTTTGTATTTACTTTAAAAGCAGGTAGAATACAGTACCTAAAAGGTATTTATAATATACTGTGCAAAATTCTTAACCTCTACATATATGGCAGGACATTATTGCTCTTCATAGCTCTCAATGAATCGGGGAGAAATCTCAACAGAATTGGGGATGAATCCAGATATAATCAGGGACACTTTCAAAATGTTAATAATGTTAACTAGAGACACTGACAGATTAAGAGTTTGTGAATTAATATACATTTTCTGAAGACATTTACCACATTTTCTCCAAAAATCACAAGCTTTGGGGGGGGGGGGCGGGTTAACAGGAACAGAGATAAAATATGAGTCAAAATCAGAGACATCCTTGAAAATCAGGAATATTGGAAAGGTATGGCTCTCTTGTATATCAACAAAATTGCTCCTTATTAATACAGTGGTGGTAAACATAAAAGTTGTATTTTGATGAGATGAAAATGGATGTTTCCAGTAATACAATGCAATTATTCAACATCTACAAAAAGTGGTATATTCAGGTACGACTTCCAGCTCTTGAGGCTCTACATCATAGGCATTCCCTCAGTCTTTTTGTCTACTGGGTTTGTGTGACTATGATTTTTTTTTCTGAATTCCTGCACCCTTCATAGGTTCATAGGTATATCCTAGGCTAATGACCACCAGGGCATTTATAAGCCTAGCCATGCAACCTGACCCAGTTGTGTCCCTGTGCCTCATGGGCTTTTATTAGGAGGGGGGTGTTAGGAAGTTTCTAAAGGTTATGTGCTGGTGTGTGTGTGTGTGTGTGTGTGTGTGTGTGTGTGTGTGTGTGTGTGTGTGTGTGTGTGTGTGTGTGTGTGTGTGTGTGTGTGTGCATGTGTGTGTCCGTCTTGCCAACACTTCCTATTTATGTCATTAGAAAAATTTAAATCCTTGGATCTAGAGGTTCTGAAGCTGTTTATTTTGCAGATGTGCAAAAAGGTTCACCAGAGCTAGATCTGAGTATGCTTTGTATACCATACATAGATCATCTCATAGTAATTTGAAGGAGACTGAGTACAGAGGCTTAAAGGTGATCCATAATATGTGTATATCCTGGATTCTTCTGGTAAGGAACCTTTGTGTGTATTCCAACAGTTGCGTATGTGTGGTCAGGTATATGCTGAAGTGGGCATTAAACTCAATGATGGGTCTGATAAGGTCCAAATAAAGTGGCATTATGACTTCCCTGGACCTGGATGCCATGCCCTTACTTATAAGATGGACAACATAGAATGATTTTCTTACTACCTAGGTCCAGGTAGGTGGTATGCACCATTTTCTCTGCATTCACTGTATTGGTGACCTTCTCAAAGAAGTCCATTAGGTTTAGTAGGCATGACCTTCTCTTGTCAAAGCCAGACTGGGCTGGGTCCAGTGTATAAAGGCTGCCTATGTCTTTGTTAATCATTTCCATGATAATTCCCTCCAAGGCTTTGCATAATAGGTCTGTAGTTTCTGGGGTCAGTTGATGGTCTGCCTTTGTGAAGTGAAATAACTTTTGCAGTCCTCCATTCTCCTGGTACAAAGCTTGCTTTGAGACTGTACTTGAAAAGTGAATCAAGTGGTCCTGACAGAACATGTTTCAAGCTATATAGAAGGCATCCCAGGATACTGTCAAGGCTCACTGAGGTTGTATTTTTGGCTTTAGCAAGCGCCACCAGGAACTGTTTCTTGCTAATAGTTTGGGGGGTTACGCAAGTATGTATTTCATGGGGGGTGAGGCAGAGTCTGAGCTAAATTTGTCAGCCATCAGATTTGTTATATTGTTTTGTTCAGTAAAGGTGACACCATTGCCCATCAGTTTGACAAACTTCTGTGTGCTGCCTTTGAGGTTACGGACATAGCTGTAGAAGGCCTTGCGGTTGTCTTTAGCCTGTGAGGCTATTTTGATCTTGTAATTGGCATTGTTGGACTTAATTAGTCCTCTTTGTTTCCTGTTTAGTTTAACTAGAGAGCTCTTATCAATATGAGAGTTGCTCTTCCTGATTTTTAGCCATGATGTTTTTTTTCTTTTTGTCATATATTCTATTTAGGTAAGGCTTCCGACAGTGTGGCTTGTTTTTAGAGTTTGTTTTGGGTTTACTTCTAGTAGATACAGCAGCCTCTATACAGCCATTTACACAACTGTACACGGTGTCTGTGAACAATTCCACACAGATTGCTCTGAACTTGGGGTTAGGACAGGCATTGAATTTTGACAAGCTATTGAAAATAGGATGTAGTTTGCTTTGATATAGTTCCTAACTGCTACAGGGTTTGCCAGGGTTGCCAAGCTGATTTTTATTTTGAAGGAGAAAGCTTTTAGGTCTGACCTCACTAGTCAGGATGCAATACTGGAGGGTGTGCAGCATTCTCCCACAATGGTGAGTACTAGGTCTAGTATATTTGAACCTCTGGTGGATGCATGCATTATCTGGTTAAGGGTATTTGTGCTAATAAAGTCGAGAAATCATCGTACCTGTGAGTTTGAGGCAGTGTGTATGCTTCACATTCTATTGAGGGGTAGTTAAAGTCTCCCAAGAATAAGGTATTTGGTTTAATGGAGAGTGTCTCTAGTAGGTCTAGGTAGGAGCTATGGGATTCTTGGAACATAGAGGGTGACCTATAACTTGCTATGATATGGGACTTTGACTGTGGAGATTTGCACAAGGATAAACTCCAAAAAATTGTCCTGTTTAACCAACCTAGAGGTATACTTGCTGCTAACATAGATTGAGATTCCTCCAACTTTTGTCCCTTTCTGCACACCTGCTGGTCTAAATGTGTGGGAGATACTGAACCCTTGCTCTGCCAGAGTACTATCTGTGGATTTAAACCATGTCTCAGTAATGACGTGGATGTCTATATTCTCCAAACAGAGGAGCGCTTATAGGATGTGAAGTTTCTTTTTAGGCTGTTAGTATTGAGCATGTACTCTTGAATTACCACATAGGTACACTAAACACCGAAAGTGTGATGAAAGACTTAGGGACACAGGTGGACAGTGGTCTCACCTTCGATAACCACATTGCCACAACAGTCAGGAAATCCTTCTATGTGGCACACCTTATCACTAAGGGCTTTTCATCCAGAAAAAAAAGAGGTCATTGTCCCACTGTACGCATCCCTCATTAGACCCATTATAGAGTATAACGCCCCATTTGGTATGTGCCTCACAAGACATCTGCAACAGCTGGAAAGGCCGCAGAAATAACTCACTAAAAGAATCACAGGCCTAAAGCAGATGCCATATGTTGACCATCTAAAAAAACTCCAGCTATACTCTGTGGCATATCGTCTACTCAGAGGCATTCTCTGCTTAACATACAAGGCCATGTCAAACCCTGAGCTGTTGAACATGCTCCACTTAAAGAAATCCCAATCCCTCAGAGCCACACGCTCCAGGGATCTAAACCCTGTCATCAAAATAAACAAAACATGCTGGAAGGATAGGTTCCTGACCCAGAGACTCCCCATACTCTGAAATAGACTGTCCATACGTGTCAAGCAGAGCGCCTCCTTGGCCCTCTTCAAAAGGAACCTTGATGATTGGATGGGAGATAGGAAATTCACCCCGGGGATCATGTCAGTCACCCTGCTAGACAGGGGTCCAGGGAAGTAAATATTGTGGGAAGAAATATCTAGGGAATTGTTATGGCTAGGCTTGTATAGGCCCTAGGGCCAATAGCCTAGTACCAACCTATGAACCTATGAACCTATAAGTAACACATCTAGGTTTCTTTAGGTTTTATCTGCTATGTCGGTAGGTTTATCAATTTGGCATTGCCTAAAAAGGCTGTAAGGGGTAGATAAAGTTTTAGTCAATATTTGGAAGTCTGGGGGGGTGGGGGCAGGGGCAGGGGCAGACCATCCTTTGCAAAGTAATGTGGTTAACCATGTCCTCCCATGCTGTCAGATATTGAATCTCCCTGGAAAGACACCAAAAACTAAGCCAATTATTGAAGCCAATCATCTTTTGTTCATACTGTGGCATCATTCTTGGTGAAGGTAGAAAGTTGCTCAATGCAAGGTGCATACCTGCCGGAGACACATATTGAGAGAGATCAATAATGTCTCTTTTCATATAGTCTACGGTGGTATGCCTCCTGTAGTTAATGCCCACACAGGCTATGATACAATCATAATGCTACCTGTAGTATAGTGAATTCAATGTTTGTGTAACTTGTCAGATTCTGGCTCTAGATAATCAACTAACCATTATCTTCTCTTTGTTCAGTCTGGTAAGTGGTATATCTCTGTGTCGTACAATGGAGTCCCTATGACAAGAGGCCTGGGTAATGTGTTTGCTTGCCTTATGGGCTATACTCTTGAGTGTAGGCATTTGTGTGGTGTTTGATTTTGGTGAGTGCTTTACAGATTGCTGAGGATAGGTATTGCCTTTTAAAGATTCATAGGTGTTTACTAGGCTAATGACCACAAGGGCTTTTTAAGCCTAGCCATGCATCTGAATCTCTGGCAAGTTCTGATACCCTTAATAAGTGTAAGCAGGGGCTTCAAGATGAAACATTTACAAGCAGGGGCCTGGGAAATGAATCATTTACAGGCTGATTGTGTTCATTAGAGAGATAGATGCCAAAACAGGGATGAATTTCCTGTTCTCCATCCAACTGTCCAAGTTACATTTGAATTGGGTTAGGGAGGAACTCTGCTTCACATGGATGGGGAGCCTGTTCCAGAGAAAGGGTAGTCACTGGGATACATACCTGCCTCCCCACCAGGTCCTATTTATATCACAGGCAAGGTTTAAGTCTTTAGAACAGGTAATTCTGCTGCCGTTTGTTTTACAGATATGCAGGAGGTCCATCAGAGTTGGGTCTGACAATGCCTACTATGCCAGGCATAGATCTCTCCTGAACAGCCTGTGGGAGACAGAATACAGGAATATGGCTTTGAAGGAGTCTGCATAGGACATGTTACTTACACACTGTACTCTTTTAGTGAGGAATCTCAGTGGATGTTCCAATTGTTGGATATGTCTGGTTAGGTACATACCAAAGGGGGCACTGTACTCAATGATAGGACTGATGAATGCCGAATACAATTGAACAAATGCCTCCTTGGACCTAGATGCCAAACTTTTGTTTATACGTTGCACTACACAGAATGATTTCCTCACTACTGTAGACACATGATGGTCAAAGGCTAGATTACTGTCTATGTGTGTCCCCAAGTTCCTGACAACTGGGTCAAATCTTAGGGTGTGCAGCAATATGATAGTTACTAGGGGTGGATGACTTCCCAAAGGATACTATTATGTATTTCTTGGTATTTAGTTTTAAAACATGGCTCAGAAATCTATAGCTTGCAAGGAAGTGGTACTGAATTTTGCCTATGGTGATTTAAACTGGGAGAAGCTCAAGTGCATTGTTCTGTTTGACCAGCATTGAGGTATATTTATTTTTGATATAAATCAAGACACCTCCACCTTTAGTCCCTGTCTGTGCGGTAGCTGGTCTAAATGTATGGAAGGCGTTATAACCTTGCAGTGTTGGTGTGCTCTCCATGGCTTTAAGCCATGTCTCAGTGAGTACACAGATGTCAGTGTTCCCTAAAGTGAAGAGAGCTTCTAGGTAGTAGAGTTTTTTGTTTAGACTCCTAGCATCGAGCAGTAACACCTTCAGATTTTCTTAATTTTCTTCATTCAAAGGAGAGCCTTACTCTCCTTTACTAACACTATCCTTCAGCATAAAAACAATGGCTATCTCTCCTCTGCTACTTTCCTAGACCTATCTAAAGCATTTGACATGGTCTCACACAAACAACTTAGCTCTGTCCTCAGTAACCTATCCTTCTCTCAATCAGTCACCAACTGGTTTCAGAGTTACCTGCCTGACCACCAACAATCCATTGTATGGCAGAATGACATATCTCCCCAACTACCTGTCTCCATAGGGGTTCCCCATCCTTGGACCCCTACTCTTCTCTGTTTTCACCAATAATCTAGCCTCTGCCACCAAACATGGCACACGCATACAATACGCAGATGACTCAACCATCATCTGCTCAGCCCAGTCCCTACCCAAACTGCAAAAAGCCACACAGGAAGCCTTTTCCTCTGTTGAAACATGGTTATCCGATGCCCAATTAATACTCAACCCAAACAAAACTAAACTACTCATCTCCCAACCCACCAAACATACTCAAAACAACTCTCACTTTAACATCACAGCAAAAGACAACACCACTATATACCCAACTGAACACACCAAATTGCTAGGAGTGGAAATAGACAATATTTGATATTCACATATCCATGACCATAAAAAAAGTCCATAAAAAACTAGGAGCGTTATACAGAAATAAGCAACTTCTCACCAAAGCAGCAAAGATTTCAGTAGCAAATTCCCACCTTATCTCCACACTACTTTATGCCTCTCCAATATATACCAACCTAAGGCAATGCGATCTAAACAAGCTAGAAACCTGCTACAACAAAATCTACAAATTCGCCACAGGGGCATCCTACTGTAGTCACCACTGTCTCTCACTTGCTGAACTGGGCTGGCTTGAACTCCCTCACCTCCTTCAATGGTATCAACTCTCACTTGCCCACAAACTAGTAAACCATCCACTAAATGTCCCATCCCTCCAGAATCTACTCCAACCCTTTTGCACCACCAGACCACTAAGATCCAGCAACAAAAATCACTTGCAGATCACTAAAGCCAATAACTCTGCTGGTGAAGCACTATTCTCTTGCACCATAGCCAAATTATGGAACTCCCTCCCACCCACAATTATCTCCATACCATCATGCACCCACTTCAAAACTTTACTAAAAGCGCACCCAAAAACATGCTGGCTATGTCCTTGCAACTCCCACTCTAATATCACCCACGCCATCCAACCACTACCTTTCTTTCTACTCCACTAACTACCTTGATTATAGCAAGCTCAGATGCTCATAAGCCTAGTACTTATTATACAGCAGGAACTTCTTATTGTAACATTTGTTAATGTCTGTTATGTACTTCACAGATAAAGATTCTAGTGGTCTACTGATGTACTATGTTCTTCATCTGTAAATATGTTGTAAGTAATTGCTATGTTAAATTGTTAATCGCTATGTAATCCAGTGTAACTACTGTCTGTTTATTTTAACTGTGGAGCTTTTCTCCCCGGGCATCTGCTGAAAATGGACCTACGTCCAGTCAGACACTCCCGGTAAACAAATGTGAATAAATAAAATAAATAAATAAATAATTTTTGATTTTCTCTATCGGAATTACTTTCAGTTTGGCGTTGCCTAAAAAGGCACTATGAGATTTTTTGCCTTCAGTGAAATCATACATGAGCATCTCTCGCATACTGTGTTTGTTTCTTTAGGGATTAAATGGTTGCCTGTAAACATCAGACAATTGCTGCATTGTCTCAGGATGCCCATATCTACCAAGCTGGCTATGGAAACATTTGGAAATTGCATATCCATGTTGTCTGGACCTGTATTTGGGTGGACTACTGTAGGTTATGGACTAAGTTATACAGAAGTCTCCCTAGGTGCTCACTGAAGTTTGACAATAGATTAAGCTAGATTGTGCTAAGATTTGATAGTAGTGCTGTTTAGCATGCAAACATGCTCCTCTAAGTTTGTCTTCACACAATAGTTTTGTTTTAGCCACACTAGGTTACAGATTTCAGTTCTAAGGGTAGTTTTATAGAAAAAATTTTACTCTAGAGCAATACTGGTTTGCTGGGGGGACTTAGTATTATGGATATATGAAACATAATGGGCAGGTTAAGTACTTAAATAGCATACACAACAGAAAATAGCAATGAAATAGTGGAGAGAAAGACCTTGGAAGTCAGATTACCATAGGGGACAAAATCAGAGAGCGACAGGCTTTAAAACCAGAGCAGGAAAAAGGTGACAGGACTGGGTGAAAATTCAAGCTGCAAGAAGTAGACTTTCTAGAGAGGGATCCAATCAAATAAAGTCAATATTGGCACTGTAGTTCTATGGTTAGAATTTCAAAAACTTTAGCTTAATGTCTCAGGGGGGCTGACACAGACACAAAGAACAGAGGAGAAACAGTAGCAAAGTATACAGAAAGACACTTGAATGCAGTTTTAAGCAGGCAAATGATAAACAGAATATAAGTCTCTAGCAGCAAAACTAGAATATAAACAAATGTAAAAGTAGCAAAACACAAATCCTGGAGTGATTTCACAATACCACTACAGACTAAGGTACCAGACAGATTATGCAGAAATACAGAAATGTACCAGTAATTGTTTATTGAAAAAAATGCTGTAATAAATGACTAAATGAAACACAAATCTGGCAGTAGTTCACAATTCTCAACTAGTCTATGAATGAAACTATGATATTAAGGTACAGACAGGGGTCAAAATACAAACAGCTAGCTTTTGCAAAGTATTTCTACTTATGGAGAGAGAAGTGCCATACAATGTATAAACAATGCTAACATTTTGCAGTAATACACAATCTTCTCACAATTGCAAATGCAGCTACAAAACTAAGGTCCCAGAACAAACTAAAGAAATGCAGATAACTTGTTGACTAAAACATGGGGAAAAAGCAGAAAAGTACAAAAAGGTACCACCACATATGTCAATCCAAGTGCAACTTTAAGCAAAATTTAAATTAAAATTTAAATAAAATGTTTTCCTTCCCTTTCAATAAAAAGCTTGTTTCTCATACTTTGAGGCTCTCCATACCTTTCTGAGTCTTGAATAAAAGTTAACAGAACACAGGGTGTTGCATGGCCATACATTTTCTGAACAATAAGAACTACGAGACTCTTAATACTGAAATCTTCAGTGACTTGCCAGAAAAAAAGAAGTTCAAGAGGACCAGGGAACAAATATGAAGCAAAATCAGAGATGTTCTGCAAAATCAGATGCAGATAAGAGGCAGACTTCTCTAATTCAGTTAAACAGTTAACAGAACAACAGGTTTTGCATGGTTATGCATTTTCTGAATAGTACGCGAGGACAGTCTCTTCCAATTATGCCACTGCACCCCCTCCCCTACTCTTTGTCAGTGCATGTGATCAGGACTGAGGAACAAAAAGAAGAACATCTCAAACCATCCCGGATAGCTGTAGGAATGATGGATCCTCCTGGCTGTTAGTTTATGCAGAGGACTAAAGCTCTATGTTAATGAGCTGCTTTCTGTACCCATGGTAAATGGTTTGATTTTGTCCACCTTCATTTGCCTAAGGAAGTCACTTAACCAGACAGTGCTACTGGGTTGTCCTGTAAAGGAACAGTTGTCTTCAAAGGATTTACCTGGTCAACAAATACGTACAGTAGAAAACAAAAGTAAAAAATAAGGAACAAATGTGCTTACTGGACATGTGTGTGTGTGTGTGTGTGTGGGGGGGGGCTGATGCCTGACACACAATAAGGGAAACAGTGCATAAAAAAGAGCTGTATGTTAGCTATGGTGTCTATCATTAAGTTAGGTAAGCCTAATATTAGATTCAAGCCATTATGCAAAACAGTACAAACAGGCACAGTTTTTTTTTATATTAAGTCCTGGCCAGTAATTTTTATTATAATATTTTCAATGCTTGATGTTCAAGAACAAATCTAGTCTAATCTGGTTGCATTAAATGAAGAAAGAATTTTAATCATAGGTATAACTCTCATGAAGCACGAATAGGACAGTGTGCGCACGTGTAAGGCAGTGTGAGCATGTGGGAGCGTGTTGGGAGATGTTTAACACTGTTTGCGTGGGTGTGCGCGCGTGTAAGGCAGGCTGAGTATGTTGGAGGCTGTTGTCAGACGTGTAACAGTGTTTGCGCGGGTGTGCACGCGTTTAAACCCGAATAAGTAGATTCTGGACCGTGCAAGCACGTGTGCACGCGTGTAAGCCACTGTGAGCGTGTTTCAGATAGTATGCACGTTGCTCCCCCCTGAGGAAACAGAGAGGAAAAAGGAAGCAACAGAATTAACAGAATTAATAGGAAGCTAGCAGGGATATATGCTGAAGCTAGCAGGTGAAAACAATTAGAAGCAGGCAATTACACAGGCAGAATAGTAGCCCAGCCCAGCACTTAAAACTCTGCAAACAGTAGTGCAGGATGTTTCCATTAAGAGACACTGCAAGACAGGAGTAAGCTAATAGAAGTGAAAACTGAAAAAGCTTCACTCAGAGCAGAAATGTAGGGGCTGCCATAGCTGTCATAATGAGACATAGGCGACTTGCTGAGGGTGGTGACAATGCAGATGGTGCCAGACAACCCACAGTGAGGAGACGTTGAAGAGTGTACAGGCCCAGGGTCACCTACCACGGGTTACATGAGCTGGAGATAGTAGAGCGCTATAGAGTGGACAGAAAGCTCCTGCAGCAAATTGTTGAGCTGTGCAGGCCACGCCTCACACACAGAACCAACAGAGGGGAACCCATCCCAGTGGGAACCAAGGTATGTGTTGGCCTAAGAATACTAGCAACAGGTACCTTCCAGAGACCAACTGGCGATATGATGGGGATATCACAGGCATCAGCCTCCAGGGTACTACACCAGTTCCTGGATGCCATGTCAGCACATGTCGGTGATCATGTATATTTCTCCAATGCGCGTGAGGTATTGGCCAGCAATATGCATCTCTTCCAGCAAATAGCAGAATACCCTGAGGTACTTGGGTGCAATAGACTGCACGCACATACGCATCAAAGCACCAGCTGGTGAGTGGGGTAGGGCCTACATTAACCGCAAGGGCTTCCCCTCCATCAACTGCCAGGTCGTGTGTGATGCCCAGGGCATTATAATGAATGTGTGTGCTGGCTGCCCTGGGAGTTATCACGATTCCCACATCTGGCATTTGACGCAGCTGTACCAGACATTTGCCAATGGGGACATCCCACACGGACACCTAGTGGGGGATGCAGGTTATGCACTGGAGCCATGGCTGATGACACCCATCAGAAACGCACACACACCTGAACAGGAACGCCATAATGAGGCACACGCACAAACACGTAATGTAATAGAGCATGTGTTTGGGCTGCTCAAGTCACGGTTCCGGTGTCTGGACACATCTGGTGAAGCCTTGCAGTACACACCAACTACATGTACCCAAATTGTCATGGTATGTGCTATGCTACATAATATGATCTTGTGAAAACAGCTGCAGCAGGACCAGCATAGGGCCGGCCAAACAGCCCCCCACCATTGCTAAGGCCATCACAGGCAGAGCGTGACTCGGAGGAGGAACAACCTGAGCCTGCCCCAGTAGGCAGAAGGAGGCGTGCCCGGTATGCCCTGGCCTTGGCAAAGAGGCAACGCATAGCACATACACTGGCTCAGTAGGAACCCTGGGAATGATACCCCTCTCTGACTCACTCATATAGTAACATGGATGCCTAACATGACACAACCTGCTCTCAAACATGTACAGGGAGTGTAGTATGTGCATCCGACAGACGCAGCCCTGCAGCACCACCTGAGGCATGATTGCCATGTATTAAGCAATGTAACACCATCTAGTATATGCAAACATGAAGACCCTGCCTAACATCTCACCCTCACCAAGCATGATGCCACACTATGAAGACAAGAAGATCAAGTACAATAATTGGCAGAAGTAATGCAGTCAGTCAAAGGGGAGCCAATGTGTTACAGGCTGGGAAGATATGCGGAGTTTGACATGATGCACCACCTGCTAGGGGTGGCGTGCACCTATCATGCCATGCGCCATGGATACTGGCAAAGGCTGTCAGTACCCACAGCATGCCCTGAATAGGTAAGTCTCAAAACACAAACCCAACCTCATAGGTTCTACAAGGGATAGGAACCTAGATGTAATACTACCCCATGACAGATGTATAAACAGCAAGATGTGTGCAGTGTAAATGCACACAGTAAGGAGAATGTAGATACCAGTCCTGTAATAGAGAACTGGGCAAGGCTCACATCAGCACCCTAACACTACCAGGTCACACCTCATACTGTGCTGTACAGCCACAAAACATGGAACAAGCTACAAAAGGAGGGTGACTAGCAAGAAATGGCAAGGATAACCACACCCCCATGTTGGTACCACAACAAGAAGCAGCATGGAATATCCATGGTCAAATACCAATGGCTAAAACTGCCTTGCAGTATGTAGCCTGCTGCAGACCACTGTCCTAATACCAGGAACAGCACCTGGCCTATGTCGGAATACATGAATATATCAAGCCCTCCAAACCACATTATATTGCTCGACTGAAAATACCCAGACATACACCGGTAGCACCAACACAGTAGGAGAAAATTACACAGGTTCCATAAACCAAAATGCCCAGGAACAATGTACTACTCCCACAAGAGGGGTAAACATACTGGATGTGATAATCAGCAACATGTGTACTGGATGGCAAGATGAGAAGTGTACCCCTCACTGGTAAGACCAGACCATAGAGTAAGCACACTGGATATACACACCCTGACCCCAGTCCCTGGCCAGAATACCACAGTGAAAAACATGTGTAAAGTATACATTGCAGCCCTCAAAACCGATGTTGAATCCACAAAAGGCCCTGTGCAAGTGCAGAATATGGGACACACCACAGAACATGTTATACAGGCATTCCATGAACACAGCCAGGAATGCTTGGAGTATGCAATCACAAATAACAACAACACACAATGCCATAGACGCAGGCATCTGGCATGCTGGCCTCCAGCCATTACTAAACCATGCAAGAGAATGAGGAAGTTACCACATGATAGAGCAAACATAAAAAGGGAAGTAATCACTGACCAGTAGTATGGCAACAACATATGCCCACACATACAATCCACTAAGTCCAGCCACAACAAGTATAATCTATGAATCCAGAGGCAATGTGATGCCAGTATCAAGTACACAGACAACCACAACACCCCCCAATAAATACAAACATATGTGATAGATGCATCCATGTATCCAAACCAGAGGTTGAGCTCCAACAACTCAGTACTGTCAACACTAGTCAGGAGGAGAAGGTAACCACATACACCACAAACCCAGTCCCACATAGACCTACCACAACTGTAAACCAAACACATAAACACAGACAAATATTCCTGGAGGCCTTAATTACAAACACACCACACCAACAGAAGCCTCCAAAGTAGATCACAAGCAACCACAACCTTCAAACATAGCACATACAATGAATAGTATGCAAAGCTGGTGTGCCAAACACTCACAGGCCCGAAGGAGAAACAACATGCCTGATACAGTCATAATAGGTGTCTGTATAGGCAGACACACAGCTGTCCCACTCACCAGACTGAACAAGGGAAAGGGTAGAGTAAGCTGCTTGTAGGTTGCCACAAAATGCCACTTAACACAAGTAAGCAGGTCACCCCAAAGCAAGCGGAAATATGATGCACTCAATGTCCATGCTGGTGTGAATTACCTGAGATGTACCTCCCTGGTCAACATCAGATGAGACATGGATGGTCCCTCCGAGTATGTACCCCAGGGCGGGATGACACTGGCTGTGTGCAGCATACAACCCTCACCAAGAATGATGCCACAGTACAAACACAGAATGCTTATGTTTAACAGCTGGCACAGTTACAGCTGTCAGTCCAAGAGGGTGTAATGTGTGTCTGCTTGAGATGTCAAGCATGACAAGCCATGCTGCTGTTACAGGGATGGCTGTCAGCTGTTACCCGTGTGCGTCTGGATACTGGATAAGGCCTTTATCCATAGAGCCGTATGTAGGCAAGGCCAAAAAGACTACCCACCACCCTAGAAAACATAAGTGGTAGGAAACATAAGGGTAATGCTGACCAATGCCAGATGTGTAAACTGCAATATGCATGCCCCTGAGGCACTTCCCATTATGGAGAACATTGATGGCTGTCCAGTGACAGAAGCCTGCTGCAGGCCTAGTGATAGCACACCAGCACTACTAGGTTATACCACATACCATGTGTTATGGCCCCAACACCTGCACCAAGACATCAAAGGAGGGGAGTATCCATATGCAGCACAGACACCCATATAGCCAGGTAACTGACAATGCACAAAGCAGCGGACACCACCCATGTGCACATAACTGTAGTCAAAACTGCTGTACAGTCTGTAGCATGCGACAGACCACACTCTCACACACAAGAACCCCACCCAGACATCCAAGACACTGGACAGTATGAATGTCCCACCAAATACCAGACAAGGTACACAAAGTACCACATAGGTGTCAAACCATTATGTATGCAAGGAGTCATCAGGGACCTAGGGACACAGGTCGACATTAATCTGTCATGTGACAGCCACAATGCCAATGTAGCTATGAAGACTGTTGATACTGGACACCGTATCATGAAAGGATTCACATCAACATCAACAGAGGTCACTGTGCCGCTGTACTGTTCCCTTATCAGACCCATAATCTAGTACAATGACTCATATGGGATGTACCATATGTGACACCTGCAGCGGTTCGGAAGACCTCATAGTTACCCCACCAACAGGATAAAGGGTGTGAAATATATGTCATATGCTGCCTGGCTGTAGACACCCCAGCTGACTGCAGTCGCACACTGCCTATACAGAGGCATTGTATGTCTGTTGTACCAGGCCATGTCCAACACAGGAGTAATGGACATGCTACACCACAGGAAATCAAAGCCATTGGAGCTGTGAGAGTCACAGATGTCAACCTCAACACATAATGAAATAAGATGTGCTGGAGGGACAGATACATAACCCATAGGCTCCCCACACCCAGAAACAGGATCCCAATCCATGGTAGGCAGAGCCCCTCACTGACACCCCTCAACAGGAATATTGCCAAGTGGATGGATGACCGTACATGTATACTGGGGGTCCCCACTGTGTCACGACCAGACAGAGGCAGAGTGAAGAACCTCATAAATGGCCATAATTGAACATAGCAAGGGGTGGCGAAAGACACACACACTCTAGCTAGGCTTACTAATGGCCTAGGGTGTCTAGCCTACTATGAACCCATGAACCTATGAAGATACAAAACGTACAGGACACTAAGGATAATCACAAGGCTTACCCAACTGATGGTAGGAACCATGTTGGGCATCCACAGATATGCTCCGAATCACACAGATATTACAAACAACATACCAAACACACACCCATATTGCTAACATACAGCCTGTCAGGTGCAGTGCAAACACCCCCCCCCGAGTGCAAAATACCTATCCCAGCAGATGGTCCCCTGACATTGTAGATGCTGAGGTAACAGCCATCATCTGCAAAGCAGAACACACAGCAGCAAAGGTATGTGATGGTGTCCTGTGCTGAGGCCAACATGGACCCCAAGAGTAATGGAATGCAAAATCACACTACTGGCCAATGTCAGCCTTACCACAGGATATGTACCCAAAGAGCAGTGTACAACAACAGTGGTCCATAACAACAAAGATGTTGCCTGAATGGATACTCCAAACTACCACCCCAGGATCCTGACAAGCTTGTTCTGCACAGCTATGGAAAGGATCAGTATGTACCGCAGACAGAAGGCTATTGTGGACCTACTGACACTGGACCTTACACACTGTGGCTGTTGTAACTGCAGAACCGGCCCCTAAACATGTCTGACCCATTTGAAGCAGTCATTAAGGTCATTGATGAGGGCTATGTGGTCCACACAGCGTAGCTGGACCGTGCACATGCTTCTAGATAATACCGTACGTGTTCAGCATGGATATGTTCACCAGCTTAAATATACACCCCTATGTCAGTAGAGGGGTTGCAAAGCAGACCAAGGACAGAACTGACATGGTCAGACATGCTGCATCCATGTCAGACTACAAAGCGGATATGAGTGGCATCCCACAAGGCCTGGTCTTGGCCCCCCCCACCCCCATTCTGTATACATGTCCCATAGATATAGGCCAACATGGAAGGACTGTGACTGAGCATGTATGCAGAGGAGTACAAACAGCCCACCATATCCGACCCCCAGCTGACACAAGCAACCCACAAAAGGGCCACCTACAAACAGACAACTGTAGCCATAGCCATGTCAGCAAGCTAATCGCAGAACTGTGTATAGACAACCACCGTGGATATACAGTAAGTGCCCACAAATTACCACACAGGTGTTAACCCATGAGGTACCTAACATGTAATGTGAGACCTGGGTACAAAAGGTGATAAATATCCTGCACTGGACAAACATGTGTCTGTAGTGTTTGCAGAAACATGTACCATATACCCACCCAAACATGAAGGCTGGCATCTGTAGATAAGGGGAACTCACTCTGGCTCTGCAGCCATCCTCCATCAGCATCACAACTGACTACAATAGCCCCTGTGGGATATACCGCAGCAGACACCTCCGTCAACTGTAAAGTCCACAACAGTACCCCACCAGGGGTAGCAAAGAGCATGAACAGATGCCATGTGTTGCCTGAGTAAACAAACTGCAGCCCCACACACCGCCATCCTTCCCAGCTACAGGAAATCTGTGCCTGATGTATGAAGCCAAGTCCAACCTGGAATGAATGAACATGTTGCACCTTGTACAATCTGAATGGCAGTGAGCTATGCACATGAGAGACCTGAACCCCAGCACTGACATACATAGGACAAGCTGTACAGAATGATCCATAACACAGAAGGCACCCCCACTTCAGTAAACTCCTGGTACAGGTCAGCCAGAGTGCCACATATCGACACCCCTCAAGAGGCATCCTGATGAGTGTATGGGAGATGGTGGGCTACCCTGGGTATCACTGTTATGTCAGAGGTAGACAGAGGCACAGTATACCAACCATGACATATGTAATGGCAAACTCCAGTTACAATGTGTGTCGAAGGACAAACACACCCTGTGACTACCATCAGGAAATGGCCTACGGAACATCGCTAGTGTTTGCCAATGTCCACCCATGTTGTGGAATACACTAGCAATGTTGGACGAGCCTAGTGTAGGTAGTCCATATCTGAACATATTGCAACATGGTCATATGTGCACAACTGGCCCCTACACAGTCTGTTGTGCTCACTATGAAGATGTCAAGCAGTGATAGGACTAAAGCCCAGGATACTGTCCACCACAGTGAAAGTACCGAACCAGTACACTATACGGTACTACAGTGTTAGGTCATTATGAAAGTATGTTGAGAACTGTCTGCAAAGTATCCCATGCAATTCCTGCAGGCACAGTATAATCCCTGTTGTGGCAGACATGAAGCAGTTGGCCAGTTAGTACACAACATGACACCCAACACACAATCATAAACGTGCGATAATGTCGAAGGTCACACACACCCAAATATGTGGTGGACTTCAGAGTGCAACATATGGAAAGTTCACACTGGGCAAGCTCGCACACTTTGATAAATGAGGCATATGTCAGACAACATGCCATGGAAAGGCTGAACTGGGCATGCTCACACACTTAGGCCATATCTCCGTGTAGCAGTTGGCCACACATATCTGGTATTTGTACGTGTCAGTCCAGGAACCAACCACAACACAGCAATCAGCCCAATGCACACAGTAAATGACCACAGAGACATAAGTGATATAGTGGATCGCTGTCATATGCAAACATCTGCCACAGGTACACAAGTTGGTCATAGGAACAGGGAATGCTATGGCAATAAAGACCTGCAAACAGTAGAACAGCACAACAAATACTGTGCATCCGACAATTGAACATATGGGTTTAGAGGTCAATACTAGGCTTCTTGCCCCAGGGAATGACAGCTCAGCCAGAGTGTGCTTGGCATCTGCATCCCCAGGATAGTAGGCTACTGTGCCACTGTAAAGTAGGTCACAGAAGGCAACATGTGAGGCTAGTGAGCTGTGCCTCTGTCAAGCAGGGGCATTGTGGAGGTCTCAGGGATTGAATGTGCTAAGCCACAGCCATGTTGTCAGTGTGTGCTGTGAGAGGGTTGCTGAGGATCTCTGACAGTAGGTGTCCATCAATAACAGACTGAGGGGAGCCCTATCTGCATTCTCTGGACGATTCCACTGTCAACACTGTGTTGTCATGAGTATGTGTGAATGAAGTGCCGTGCTGGAACTGTCCACAGATGCCCTCCCTCTGTGGGCTACAGCTCTGCAATGTATTAGGTCACTCTGTCTGTTGAACGGCACATATATGGCCGGTGTACAGCTGACAAGTGTCTTGTTGTGGAGCAGTCATGGGTATATGTGGGATAGCATGACCAATGCAAACTGTACACATGCTCATAGGATGCAATTGTCAAGGATTATGCTGAGTGGCCAGTATAGTCCTCCAGCATGGGTCCTCTGAAGTCATCCACCCCAGTCTACACAAGTGTAGAGTCTGCTTGTGTTAAACACAGTTTGTGTGCAGTGACAACCTTGCCTGGGGGTGGAGATGAGATATGGATGTCCAGGGAAAGGTGGGTATGGTCAGATATCAACAATGGTGGTCTACCTCTGGTGTGGAACAGTGAGTACCCACGTTGCAGATGGACAGGTGCAATATGTATTCACCCATGTGGCTGTGGTGTGTAATTCTGCCATAGCACATGGACCCACAAATTGTAGTGGCTGTAGGGTAAAGTGGTAGAGGCCTGAGTAGTTCTCACACACAATATGCCTGTACCTGATGTTAACAACTGGAATGGTGTATGTGAATACCTGCATATCCTGGCACTGTTCCCAGGGAAGCTAAGTGTGTGTCCTGGATGTGGGTGTGGTGTTCTGGACTTGTTGTGTTGTGTGTTATAGGTCCTGTGGTCTCAAAGCATGGTATAGAACATAACCTGCCAGTGCGATGTGCATATCTGACCCTGACGTAGGTGGCTGCAAATGCATATATATGCTATCCCCCACCTGACAGGTAGTACTACATCTACATACCTCTGTAGAAATAAAGATGTCAGCACCCTAGAAATACTACAGGTGTAAAGCAAACGCCCTGTAATTCGGATAGTGCGCTCCGCTAATGCGTCTCCCTCAAATATCATAATATAGTTAGGTAGGGGTTTGAATCCTGCAAATGCTTAGTATGTGTGTGTGTGTGGGTGAGTGGGGTTTGTGTGTGTGAGAGGGAAATGTCCCTTTTGGCAACTGGGAAAACACACTACAGGATGCACATTCCCCTTTCTAAACACAGATGATGTCAGCACCCTATAAGTCCAGCAGGAGAAAGGAAGCCTCCCAGTGATGCGAATAGCGTGCTCTGCTAATGCGTCCGTCTCTAGTGTCATAACATAGTTAGGTAGTGGTTTGAATCCTGCAAATGGTAAGTGTGTGTGTTTGGATGAGGGGGGTTACTGTGTGTGTGCAAATTTGTGTGAGGGAAATGTCCCTTTTGGCAACTGGGAGAACACACTACAGGATGCACACTCCCCTTTCTAAACACAGATGATGTCAGCACCCTATAAGTACAGCAGGAGAAGAAAAACCTCCCATTAATGCAAATAGCGCGCTCCGCTAATGCGTCCATTTCGAGTGTCATAACATAGTTTGGCAGCGGTTTGAATCCGGCAAGTGTGTGTGTTTGGATGAGGGGGATTATTGTGTGTGTGCAAATTTGTGTGAGGGAAAATGTCCCTTTTGGCAACTGGGAGAACACACTACAGGATGCACACTCCCCTTTCTAAACACAGATGATGTCAGCACCCTATAAGTACAGCAGGAGAAAGGAAGCCTCCCAATAATGTGAATAGCATGCGCTGCTAATGCGTCCATCTCGGGTGTCATAACATAGTCAGGTAGTGGTTTGAATCCTGCAAGTGTGTGTGTTTGAATGAGGGGAGTCACTGTGTGTGTGCAAATTTGTATGAGGGAAATGTCCCTTTTGGCAACTGGGAGAACACACTACAGGATGCACACTCCCCTTTCTAAACACAGATGATGTCAGCACCCTATAAGTACAGCAGGAGAAAAGAAGCCTCCAAGTAATGCGAATCGTGCGCTCTGCTAATACGTCCGTCTCGAGTGTCATAACATAGTTAGGTAGTGGTTTGAATCCTGCAAGTGTGTGTGTTTGGATGAGGGGGGTTACTGTGTGTGTACAAATTGTGTGAGAGAAATCCCTCTTTTGGCAACTGGGAGAACAAACTACAGGATGCACACTCCCCTTTCTAAACACAGATGATGTCAGCACCCTATAAGTACAGCAGGAGAAGAGAAGCTTCCAAGTAATACGAATAGCGCGCTCCACTAATGCGTCCATCTCAAGTGTCATAGCATAGTTAGACAGTGGCTTGAATCCTGCAAGTGTGTGTGTTTGGATGAGGGGGTTACTGTGTGTGTGCAAATTTGTGTGAGAGAAATCCCTCTTTTGGCAACTGGGAGAACACACTACAGGATGCACACTCCCCTTTCTAAACACAGATGATGTCAGCACCCTATAAGTACAGCAGGAGAAGGGAAGCCTCCCAGTAATATGAATAGCGCACTCTGCTAATGCGTTTCTCCTGAGTATCGTAATGTAATTAGGTAGGAGTTAGAAACCTGTAAATGGCATGTGTGTGTGTTTGGATGTGTGGAGTTTGTGTGTGTGCATTTTCGTATGAAAAACATGTTAGTTTTGGCAATCAGGAGATCACACTACCTGATGCACATTACCCTTTCAAAATACTGATGTTGTCAGCACCCCATAAGTATAGCCAGAGAAAAGGAACTATCCAGTAAACCAAATAGTGCGCTTTGCTAATGCGTCTCTCTCACGTGTCATGACTTAGTTAAGTAGGGGAATAAATCCTGCAAATGGCAAGTGTGCATGTGTGTGGGGGTAGTAGGGTGTGTGTAAATGCAAGTGTGAGCGAACAGATCCTTTTGGCAAACACTACAATACACCAGATGCTGCATACTCCCCCAGTAAACACAGGGGATGTCACCACACTATCAGCACAGCCAAACAGGGCTAATTGGCTAGTAATGCCAATAGTGTGCTCTGCTACTGTGTCTATTACCATTGTCAGAGTACAGATAGGTATGTTTTGGTAACCCACAACTGTCACGTGTGGTTGTGTCACACAGTATGACCTTGTGTGGGTGTTTGTACATAACAATGCATGCCATTGCCTAAACCAGCAATGGCATTGCACACATGATGTATGTGTGTGACACATGCACATAAATACCTGTGACCTGCAGTAGTTACCATGTCTGACACATGCTTCGAGTGGATAAATGGTATTTGCAATGTATACCAATATGACTGTGTCTTACTGTGCAGGGTCCGCACATGGTATGTCTCTATACAGTATGGGTGTCTATGGTGAAAGACCTACAGCAGGGGATACACATCTGGTCTGGGCCATATAGTGTACATGTAGTCGATGTACAGGTGCTGCATGTTCCCACCTGTTGTGGTAGTGGTAACATGTCATTCCACTGCAATTCGGTGACCACATGCTGTGAACCCTTCAACTAGTGTGTTGTAGCTACAGTAATGCTCACACATAATGTTTGGCTGGATGCAGTCCAGCCATATAAACACAGTTCTTGAGACTGTCATATTGCCAGTGTTGTTATGGAGGATAGGTGGTCTTCCTGTGTATGGGAGGGTTGTGTGTGCCAGGCTATGAACCAGATGGCAGTCCAACACACTGTTAGCTGCACATGAGTAGGCCCTGATGGTTTGTGCTGTGCCAACAACCTGGAGGTGTGTGTATCTGTGGTACCTTGGGATACCACACCCCTATCCATGTGTGTTACATGTGTAGGGGATGACAGGCATGGTATGGGGCATAACCTGTCAGCAATGGGTAACACCTGTGAGCCATGAATCATGAATCTGGTACTGCACAGACATTGCAGTTCACTGTGCTGAGGGCAATGTCTGGTGCATGCATCTTCCGGTGTACACTGCTGTTGTTGTGTAGCAGCACTGTTAGTGTCCTAACCTGTGTGATACCCATGGAGGTCGCTATGTAAACCATGTCCTGCAGCATAAGGCAGTATGTGTGTACCAAGGAGCTTTGCCATTATACATCGGGCCATGGATGTCACGTGCAAGATGACCCTTGTACATCATTGTGGCTTCCCTAGCATGTAAGCACACGTTGACAGCCAGTGGATACCCTATGAATGACAGTGGAGACTGAGCATAATGTAGACATACAACACCCTTCCCACATATAGTGGTAGAATACCTGGTGAGGGTATGTTGGCAACCAACATCAGGCTCATACTGGCCTGTGCCACATGCTGAGAGATCCATTCTATGTTCCCTATCATGTAGTCCAGGGAGGTATGTCTCAGGCAGCCATACTGGCATGGTCAATGAGTGAGTCATATCTGTCCATGCCTCTGACTGACCTGTATGCATGTGTGCTGTGGTGGACCATAGTGCCCCTGAGGCATATCACTGTGACCTTCACCAGATACAACCTGTTGAGCGGGACTCCAGTGCAGCACACAAGACAGGTACCTGCCACGTCTGTAGCAGGTGTGTTGTGTAGCCCTACAGGCTGTGAGTGTGTGGCACAGGGGATGTGCGTGCCATGTGTGGCATGTGCTCTGTTCCGACAGAACATATGCCTGTGTGCCAGCTGCGGAGGTGTGTGATGCCCAGGCAGGCTGCTATTCTGAGTCCCCACGTATGCCCCAGTGTGTTCAGCATGCTGTCAGTGCGTGTCAATGTCTGACTTGTATTGTAGTCACTGTAATATATTTTATTGATTTATTTATTTATCCTACATTTGTTGACTGCGATAGTCTGACTGGATGCATGTCCATTATCAGGGGAGGCCCGTGGAGACAAGCTACGAGGGTAGCAGATACAGCATTACATAATACTAGCATTACATATTACAAACAGATTATTTACAGAGATTACATAAGTAAGCAAGTCAAACATGTTCCACGGGTTAATGTTAGTCCTGAGCACAAGTCAGGATTAAATTAAAATTACACGGTAAAGTGGTTCACAGATTTTACACATTTGAGTTAGCCAGGCTTGATACATTGACATAGCCAGTTAAGTGACAAATGTTGTTTGAGTCTACTGTTAAATTGACCTAAGGTGGACAGTAGGGTAATATCAGCTGGAAGTGAGTTCCAGGATCTACTTACAGGGTTTGCAAAGAGAGAATCACCGGCTGTGTTATTAAACCTGCTAGTCTGAAGTAGTAATTTGTTAGAGGATCGAAGAGGTCTAGGATTGTTATAGGGGGTGATAATATTTGAAGTGCAGGAGCATTGTCTGGATTATAGAGGATTTTATAGGCCATAATCAGTTGGTTATACTGTATTAGGCTGGGTATTGCAAGCCAACCAAGCTAATTTAGATTGATGCAATGATGTGTCCTAAAAGGCAGCCCAGTGGCAAACCTGGCAATGTGGTTGTAGCAAGTTGAGTGTTTGTTAAAGACAGTCTTGTTCATATTCGAGAGTAGAGGGGATGCATACAGAAGGGTTGAAACAAGGTGTGAGCGAGCTATGGCACCTTTAGCTGGAGGGGCTAGGAAGGCTTTAATTCTGTAAAGTGACCCTAGTTTTCTATTGATGGCTTTGATAATCTGGTTAACATGTAGGTCACATTTGATATTATTGCCTATGATGACACCTAATAGTTTTGGAGATGGGTCAGGGGAGATTATTGTGCCATCAGTTGATGTTATGGTAATGGTGAAAGTGGTAGACCTACGTGTTGGTGAAATAACAGCAGTTTAGTTTATTTGGGATTTAGGATCAGACAATGTTCAGAAAGCCAGTTTTCTATTGTATTAAAGGTGGTCTGGGTAGCTGACCATAACTCTACTGGAGATGTGGCTGAGCAGATCAGAGTAGAGTCTTCAGCATATTGGATACAGCTGACTTTTGGGATGACAGTATAAAGGTCATTAATGAAGATGGAGAACAGCAAGGGCCCTAGTGTAGAGCCTTGTGGTACTCTGAGGGTGTTAGGTAGAAGGTTAGAGAGTTTGTTCTGCCAGAGGCCAGCCTGCTGTCGACCATGCAGGTAGGATTGAAACCATTGGAAGGCTCCAGTATCTAGACAGTGTTTGCAGGGTGTGGAGTACAAGTTCGTGATCAACCATATCGTATGCCTTGGAAAGATCCAAAAAGAGGGCTGAGGATATATAATTAGTGTTGCAAGTATGGTTTATGGTGTTAGTAAAGGCTAGGAGGCCTGAAGTAGTGCTGTGATGAGGACGTAAGCCATGCTGAGTGTCTGCCATAATGCGATTTTGGATTAGGTGGTGCATGAATTGTCTATGAAAGTTTCCATAATCTTTGCAAGTGGAGAGAGTATAGCTATTGGCCTATAATTGGAGAATTCAGTAGAGCTGCCTCCTTTGTGAAGTGGGATTACATATGACATTTTCCAGATGGTTGGAAAGTTAGATTCTACCATGGTTCCTTTGATTACCTTTGAGACGGGGTAAGCAATAGCATCATCTGGTTTTGATAGTTACTCGGCAGGGAGTTGATTGGCAGAAAGTGTAGTGGGTTTCACTGTTTCAATCAAGCCACGGAGAAGCGAAGTGGCGACTGGTTGGCAGCTGAGCACAAGTAGTTTTCTAGGGGTGCTACTTTCAGGACCAGGGGAGCTAGGAGGTAAATGGCTAGCTAGGGCCTGAAATGTCTCAGTAAAGAACTGGTCAAAACTATCAGGAACATCTTCAGGGGTATTATCAATAGTAGCAGCAGGAATTGGGGTTGACATTTGTCCAGGATGTAGTATATATGACATGCCACCTGACAGGGTATGGCATTACTGGGTTCAGAGAGACCAGTCCCCAGATTGGCTGTGTGGTGGCATCCCACACATGTGTTGTACATTCCTGGCCAAGGGTGATGGCTGACTGCATACATGTGGCAGCTGTGACATTGACACATGACTCACATAAACCACAACTGGACCATAGAGGCGATTCACAGGTTACCTTTGCACATGCTACCCTAGTAGTGTGATTGTCATGGTGAGTACCAACACATAGGGCCAATGGGGAACAACATACTGAAGGTGTGTATGTGTGGGTGTAGCGCTACTGTTTCATAGCACTGACATATATGACTGCACACGTGGGTAAATGCCAGGTAAGACGTGTGCAATGTGTCACAGGCAACGTACATGCGTACATGACAGACAGTGACGTTCTGTCATGTGTAAAGTTGACATACGTATCGTACGCTATGCAGATGTCACTAGAAGTCTACAGAAGCACTGTAACTCTGCATTGCAGGTGTAAGCAGTGTTCCAGGGAACCCTGCGAACATGCATGCAAAAAGCTACAGTAAACAGGGCTGGAAGTAGTGCATTATACAACAAAGAAGGGTAACAATAACAGTAAGTAACAATGCAAATATGTAGGCACTATCAACATGTACCCAGGAATACAGCGCAGATGCCCATGGTAGAACTGATATTATGTCATACTTATTTGTGATTTGGATTACATTGGTACTGCACACATATCTACATGCGCCAACATCCACATGGCATAGTCGTTGTGGGCAACATGACACCATTACTGTACATGTCCACCATTGCATATCACTACTTGCGTTAGCTTTCCCCCTGTGCTACCCATGTATGCGGCTATCTGTTGACAACCTTACCACTGGCATGCAATTATGTGCAGCTGTTATACTTTGGTATGTACTATGGGTGCAGATAACAATTCAGGACATTCATACAGTTACTGCAGCAGGCATGCTGGGATAAACACACAGTCATAGCAGCACACTGTACTGTTACCAACATGATACTACTAATACACTTCTATGTCGTCACTCTGTGCATCAGCAATGTGTTTACCTGTTTCGCAATGATGTTGGAGACTGCAGGAGGTGGCACAGTGTCATCATATGCACAGGGTGTGGATTAGATATGCCTGAGTCAGCCACTGATACCACCAATTGACATGTGTGTGTATGTGTGTTGGTGAGGGGCAGCAGTACAGGGTGGGGCAGTGTTGGTGCAGTGTGTGCGTGTATGTGGTTGCCCTAGGTGTTAACATTTTGCATGTGTGTATGCACGCACACAGTTCCACCTCATGGCTGCCATATACAGGGGTTTGTGGACAGCCACAGACTGCACCTGGCAGGCCATACAGATCAGTGTCTGTGTGCACGGACACGGTACCTGTGCCTGGCAGGGGTGCTACGGACCGTATCCAGTACAAAGCCAGACTGGGTACTGTCATCAGAAGTGGGAGTGTGTTGACTGGACACAAGTCCCTGTTGGGACTGTCCAGAGCCACGTGCACGTGGTCTCCTGGGGCGTTCCAATGACAGCACAGACCCAACATTGCTGGGGTTGCTGCTGGCACTATGGGTGCGTGTGCGAGCCTGTTGTTGTCCGTGCCGACTGCCAGCTGCTGCTGCTGCCGGCATACGGCCACGTCGATGCCACAAACCCCAACCATTGCCCTGGCTCATGGACATCTGGTTGTGGAACTGCTGTAATATGTCCCCACAACGTCTGTCTATGACATCGGTGAAGTTACGGATAGCATCCGCAATGTCACGCATACTGTCTGTCATGGCTGTGCGACATGCTCTCAGCTCCTTCATACCCTGTCTGGTGTACCTTTCCATACGTGACTGTGCCTGCATGACAGTCCGAAACATAGCTGAGGTTGACAGACCTGTTTGGGCACATCGGCCAGAGGCAGTACGCCCACGGATGCTCCCACGAGAACCCATGGGCAACTGTCTGTGTGGTACCATCGGAGGACCCTGCCCATGGCTGCTGTGTGGGGATGCATGTGCCACAGGTACCACATTACCCTGGTCTATGCCCGCTGTATCCTGTCCATCACCTAGGGACAATGGTGACAAAGGATGTACAGGCAGGATGACTGTGTAATGATGGGGTTGACAGCTGTGTACTGTCACTTGGCTGACCAATGGCAGACCCTGACACACCTTCCTGTACCATTACACAAATATCATCATTACCAGTAGCCGTGGCACAGGATTCAGGTTCCCTGCTGCAGGTCACCAGAGCAGCCCCAGAACCTGTGGGAGGAAGACAGGAAACACAGTTTACAGTCTCTAGACATTGTTACCAGTGATGCACTTATACACACATGCACACATGCACACATGGACACATGCACACATGCACACATGGACACAGGCACACATGCAGACATGCACACATGGACACATGCACACAGGCACACAGGCACACATGCACACATGCACACATGAACACAGGCACACATGCACACATGGACACAGGCACACATGCAGACATGCACACGTGGACACATGCACACAGGCATGCACATGCACACCTGCACACATGCACACATGCAGACATGCACACGTGGACACATGCACACGTGGACACATGCACACATGCACACATGCACACGTGGACACATGCACACATGGACACATGCACACATGCACACGTGGTCACATGCACACATGCACACATGCACACATGCACATGTGGACACAGGCACACATGCACAGATGCACACGTGGACACAGGCACACCTGCACACATGCACACATGCACACATGGGCACAGGCACACCTGCACACATGCACACATGCACCCGCAGTATACACACAGAGCACTACTGAGTTACACTACTGTTACTAGCATTATCAGGACTATTATAGGTTATGTTAAACACACTCACCAGCATGGATGGCCTGTCTTGCTGTAACCCTGGAGGGACCTGCAGAAATGATGAGATTAATGTCAGTGGGCACAACTGTGCCATTGATATTGCATATGATACAGTGTACAGAACAGTCAAGTGTACATATGGCATATTACCTGCATGCTCCATGTCGTGCTGCTGTGTGGAACCAGCCTCCATCATAATGCAGGTGTACTGCTGTTGGTGTTCCGGAGCTGGAGCCACAACACTTAGGAGTAACCCCTCCAGTCTGGTGAGGGGGGGATGTGTGGCCACCCCACCTCCTGTGGCGACCTGTTGCCTGTGGATATCTGATGCACGCTGCCGGACACTTCGGATTAAATCACTGCAGTGATGTTGTACCTGCTCATATGTCCTGTTATGCGTGCCAATATCATTTACCCTACGGACAAGGTCTTGCCACAGTGCGGCCCTCTCCTGCTGATTCTGACTGGTGTGGGAAAACAGGATGTCATACTCCCGCACCAGGCTCTGGTGGATCTCCTCATCTTCTGCCACAGAGTAGGCGGGTTACGCTGTCGCCATCTCCTGGAAGAGAACACAAACAGGATATCAGCAGACCATGTCAGCAATATATGGCACACATACTATACATGATACTCATGTGTAGTGATATACTACTACTCCCATATGTTGCATGTGTGTGTGTGTGGTGGATACACAGGTACATGGCCAGATATCAGTGCTCAGCCAACACCTGTGCAACAATACCTGCCACATTCCACACAACATAGTAGCATGCCCCATCGGTCAGCACACACTGACAGGTGCAATGCACAACCTCACTCTGGGGGTTCATCCCAAGGTACTGTATGTGGGACACCATCCACTACTGTGATGTGGACAGAAGTTACTTCGGCCTGGATATACATATCCCACCACCACCACCAGCACAGTAGACTACTTTGATATGTATGTGATTAGACAGTTATTCACTTGCTGGGACTGAGATGGTATCCATGCAGCACACTGGGCCAGTGGAAGCCACAAGCCACACTGCTGACCCCTTTGCAAATGCTTACCACGGACATGTCACAGATTGCATGGAACTTGCACACACATTTCTAACCCAGACCCTATGCACAAAGGTTAGGCATCCTGTCCGGTGGACCCCAGACAGAGGCAGATTGTATAACAATAGCAGGAGGCTACTGCAGGACAGAGCACATTCACATTAAGGGAAGGCATCTGTGGTCAGCACTGGTACTACGCTACGGTCCGTCATAACAATGGCCACGGCCTACTCTGGGAGGGAAATGGACACAAACACTATGGATGACCACAAGGCCTTCTTCAGTTATGTTACACATATGGACCACATGCCTCAGATATGCTCTGTGTTAATACACACCTACTTAACATTCACTAAACACATGGATATTGGCAACAATTTTGCAGACATGTTTGGTGCATGTATCCCCCCTCCTTCTCCCCCACCAGTTGAAATATTTATCACAGCTGGATGTAACCTCCCTATCATCTCACATGTCCAGGTGAGGGCCGCCTCAGCAGAGAAGAACACACAGCATCACTGTGACCTCGTGGTATCCCTGGATGTGTGCTACCGGCACTCCGAGAGGACATACAACCGCATATAACACTGATAGTTTATCTTGGCCATACTACAGGATATGTACCTGGACAGTGGCATACAGCAACAGTGGTCCCACACCACTAAGGGGGCATCTCGACTGACCCTGGGAATTACCACATCATATGCATAACGGGCCTGGTCTGCTAAGCTATGGAATTATGCAGTATGGGATGCATATGCAGTGACATCAGGTACCTGCAGACACTTGTTCCCAGCCAGTGTGCCTTTGGGATGGGCTGATCCTGACTTTTGAACCTGGCTGACCTTTCAAAGCAGTCGCTACAGCCATTGCTGGGCCAACGCACAGGCAACTGCTGCCAGGATCATGGCCTAAGACTGATTGACATGTAATGTATGGTCATCCCCTTTTGGTGGAACTATGTACACACAACATATTACATGGACATACCTATGGATACAGACCTATGACACATTTGGAGGGTTCACAGTATGCACACTATTAACCTGCTACTTTGCATTACCTCTGTTTGTCACAGCTGGTTGCGTTACCACAGCTTCTGCTTGCTGCTGCTACTGTCAGTGCTGACAGCTTCGGGTGACAGAGTCACAGTGTCTGAATTTTTTTTTTTTTTTTGCGCTCTCTCTCTCTCTCTCTCTCTCTCTCACTTCTCGCTCTCCCTCTGTCTGCTTACAGACAATGCAATGAATGTATTGCATGTGGGGAGTGTTAGCACTGGATGCATTTGTAGGTATCTGCATAGGTCCATGTGATGGCCTCTGCACCAATTGTAAGCCAGCATTTGCTAATTGCATACAGCCAGTTGTGTACTGATTGCAGTTCTCACTGTGATTTCAGGTCAGTGCTATAAAAGGATATGTGGGATAGACGTTGCCCTTTCAGATTGTGAGGGCTTGGACCATGCTGATATGCTGTGGACAGTGTTCTGTGAGTGTAAAGGTTAGTATCTCTCTAATGATTCAGGCTGTGTTGTATATTCACATTTCTCCATTCCTCTCTCATGTTCCCTGTAGCAAGTGTGTATGCACATTGACTCCTACAACTATATATATATATATATATATATATATATATATATATATATATATATATATATATATATATATATATATATATATTTATATATGTACATATACATACATTTATATATGTACTTTAACTGACCTTATTATCTACAAGCTGCCAACTAGCATGGCTGTTTCTGTTCACACACTACTATTATGGAAATCCAGTAGTTTTGACAGTAATTTTAAATGACATGCTTTGTGTACTACACATCCTATATTCCCTTTACATTCATCCCTACTATTACATGTTATATTTATTTTAGCACAATATTTTTGTATAAGAGTCATGGCTTAGTGGTAGGTCATACAGACTAGTGCTTCCAAGGTCCTGGGTTTGGGACTGACAGTGGGATTTTATTTTGCTTTTGAACTGAGTACAGGACCTGTCAATCAAAGTGACTAAGGCACTTTTAAGCAGTTGTAACCCGGTTAGCGCTGGTTTGCGTGGAGCTCACGCATGCGCACTGGCGGTTAGCTCCGTGCACACAAGAAGACCCGCTTACAACCGCTTAACGGTGCTTACTCTGGCGCACACCCGCGCTATTTTCTTTGAAAGAAAAGAAAATGGGGAGACAGGAAAGTGGTGAAAAAGGGGTCACAAAGAGGGTAAGACAGTAGGGAAACAAGCTTGGGATGTGCAGGAGGGATGTAGGTAAGGTCCATAGCTGCCCATTTCTTCATCAGCAACAGCTGTGCATATGTATGTAATTTGGTGTGACATTTGAAACCTTCCACCCCTGACAGAGGTGTCAGGACAACAATAATACTTGTTGTACAGCCTATTGTAATTGATAGGTTCCATGTCCAGCAGACATGTGTGCGGAATGGGCAGCTATGTATGGGGCGTAATTTTTTTGTGGGTACAGAGTGCCCTTTTTTTTTTTTTCAGGTGAGAGTGGTATATCAGGTGAAGGAAGTCGGTACAGCTGGGGAGGTAGGTTGGGTAGGTAAACAGACAAGACAAGCAAGACGCATACAGGGGCAGTGTTTGACACGTGTGGGGGGGTTACACAATTGACGGGGCTCGGAGGTTTGGATATCCAGAGCCCATGAGCCCACAGATGGCAACAGTGGAACTGATATCCCCACCCATAGGCAGTTGCCACTGTTCCTTCACTGCCCAGGATGGGGCTGTGCTGGGGGCTGTGTAGGTGGGGCAACAGGCATGCCCGTTAGTTGTGCCACCCATGCCTCGAGCTGGCATAGGGGCTCGTGAACAGAGTCCCGAATCTCCCTACGCACCACAGTCCGGACGCTACGGAGGGTGAGTGGTGGTTCTCCTCCTGCCACACTTGCAGAGGGGGGGGTGAGCCCCATCCCCTGCAGCGCTTCCACCCGCAGGTGGCACAGGGCCACCGGAGGAGGGTCCGGACTCAGCACTAGTGCCAGGTGCACTCGCCAGCTGAGGTGGGAGAGGTGGGTCCGCTGGGACCCGCCTTCCTTGTTGTCCTATGTTTTGCATTATGTCATGACAGTTTGGGTTAGTGACATATAATACCATTCACAATTAGTTGTAACAGCATGCATTTGTATTCCCATTAACCAAACACCCAGATATTCACACCATTGAACAGCGTGCATAACACATGCATAATTTGAACAGAAATACACAGTCCAACAACATGCAGGGTTAATTGATGGCAGCAGGCCATCAGGTGTGGATGTATGAACAGGGCAGATGCATCAACGGACATGCAAATATATATGACCCAACAGGACAAACGTCCAAGGGTGTTAATTGTGATTGCACATACCATTTTCACGTGGAATGGGTTATATGTGGTTATAGGGTGGGGTAAAGAAAGTAATATTAACATCTTCGAATAACAATACATATGCTGTACATTTCTAATAGCTACAGTTATATACACACTACTGTTCTAACTACAGTTTCCTATATGATAACTATTTCAACTTGGTGATAGGACTGTTACTGCAACATCAATATACATTTTATTGTTCTTCATACACATTCATATTTAGCTTTGTTCAGCTACATCATCCTGCTACATTTGCTTTATATAGCTGTAGACAAGTGTGGATGTTTGGTATATCAGACAATCATCCTATCTGCATATTGCAGACTGAGAGCAACATATCCAGATTTTGGGATACACATTCCAAATGCAGCAACACTTTGAACAGATTTCGCTGTTTGGTTTTGAATCTCACATGCATTTCATTCTGTCTTGACTGCAGTATACTTTATTCAGGAGTTATTACTACTGTATTGCTGGATTCATGACACTTTCTCACACTCTCTCACTTGCTTTCATTTTACTATTCAGGATGGTACTTACTTCTAGGCTTTATTGACATGTTTTACCTGTAGTTATTACAATCCTTTCCAGCAGTCTCACTTCTGTCATGTTTCAGTATTTCCACAGGGATATATTTCACACATGTGATTTCTTCATCTTCTGCAGCTATACTTTTCAGCCTGCTGCAGGTTGTGTATTATTTTCTTACAGGTAGGGCATTTTTATTTCAGAATATATGTCAGACAGTTTCATTTTTCGGTATAACTTACAGGCTGAAACACACTTTTGTAATCAAGCAATACTTGCAGACACTTTCACACTGTTACTTGCAGATTTTATTCCTTACTGACTACACTGCACTCTTTTGCTGACTGTCATACTTTTATATTTCTTTACAGTTACTGGTAGTGGATTACTGACCTGCCTGGTGGCAACGCACCAGCCTATCGCCATAGGCTCTGCGGTTCAGAACGGACACCTGCAGCTGTAATATAAATGAAGTAATATTGGAATACACATCTCCATAATATCAGCTAGTTTAATTTCTTACATACATAATTAAATGTTACTTACTCAGTAGTGGGGCGTTGGGTGTTTGCCGGGCCTCCTGGATCCAAAGGTTCAGTTGGTCCTGCTTGTGTCTCTTCAGGTCCGCATGGTGGTGATGGACCTGCTCACCAGTCCTTGGAATCCCTGTGGCACTGGTGAGATCATGAGCCAACCGGTCCCACGCCTCGGCCCTGTATGCTCCCCAGAGGACCTGGCCCTGCATGAGTTGGGCCTCATAATTATGGACTAGGAGCCAGACCATGTACCTGGATTCCTCAACACCCCACCTCTGTGCTCGAAAGCAACTACCCTCTCCTACTCCTGTCATTCTGCCTGCAGGTCAGTTCTACAATCGTTTATGTTGTGTATTCCCGCCTATGAGGCTTATATAGTCTGTTTTTCCCCGCACATATCTGTGATTGGCCATTTTGGAATTGTATCAACTTCACTAAACCTGCATTGTCATGCTCTAGTTTGTATTCATTCCTATATATTAGCTATTATTGCATTCCTAGGTACTGCTGTCATGGCTTAGTGGTTCTGTACCTTGACTATGGTGTATAGTATCCTGGGTTCGAACCTGGCCACTGCTTTTTATTTTTCATGACTGTCTAGACATGCTGAGGGGTGTGTCTGTGTAAAGGCAGTTTTAATACGGCTTGCTCAACGTTGCCCGTCGGTTAGCTTGTTTGCGCAGTGCGCAGCTCCGCACAAATGGGGTATGCTGCTTTAAGCCTCATTTGGCTATGGGCACACATATTACGCTCAGCTCAGTTAGGGGCACATAGATTTAGCGTGTTAGACCACTGCTCAGCTACGGGCACTCATTTTGCACCAGTTAAACCACTGCTCATCTACGGGCAGATGCACTCACTCTGTTAAACTGTAGCTCAGCTATGAGCACATCTGGCATTTTTTATTCTTTTGTTACCTCACATTTCTTCAATATAAATGGGCTATTTCATTACATTTTACATAACTTGTGGTTTTATGTGTAGATATTTGTCAGGTACTTGTTTCCTGCTTATTTTGCTAAAAAAAAAATTGGTGTTGTGGGGGCTCGAACCATGAATGCCTGCTCTTCAGCCAACATATCTACCACTATGCTATTGCTTCCTGGTTTATTTTGCATATTTAGTTCTTATATGCTTTCCCACTGACTGCTAACTGTAGCTGTGCTACGGGCACGCCCGCGCAAATGAGCGCACTCACGGTTAAACATTTTTACAATTTAAAAAAATATATAAAACGTGTTTATTTATATGTTTTTTGTTCATAGTCTGTAGGGGCATGTGTTGTGTTCTGTTTATTCACATTTCCGTGGACTCTGTCGTGGGTGTTTACTTTGGGTACTTTTCCTCTTCTGGGGGCATGCCCGCTTACAGGGCTCGGCCTATGGACACGCCCCCTACTGTCTTACACGGACCGTGTTGGCCTTAAGTGTGATTCAGCATGCTCTCATGAATATGCAGAGCATGCTGACATCACTCCGTTTAACTGCAGCCTCCGTGTATGAGTTATAACACTTACACGGAGGCTTCATGAATCCTGCCCTGAGTCTCCTAAGACTCATGAAACAGAGAGATAATCACCCATTGCTGGACCATATGCAAACTACATAACACCTACGGAATGGTTATACATGCAATCCACTGTTCTCCATTACTGTGACCAAAGAGACCTCTGCTGCCATGTTTTAGTGGTAACTGTCATAAAAATAACCCAGCATAACTGAGGTGACACCCTGACCCAATGTGCAAAAATGGGGAAAAGGTGTTGTGGAAGGTTAGATGGATGGATGGATTAGGCATTATTAATAGTTTCTTATAGCAAATACAAATTAGACTTCATTATCGCTAAAGTTGGGATTACTTTATAAATGTAGGCACTGCATGGGAGGGGATTGAGAGAGATGTGTGAGTCAGGTATGCCAAGTGGAAGGGTTGACTGGATTAAATGAAACTAGAACCTGGCTTCAAAGTAATGCCTGTCATGTGCAGCTTTTAGTAGAGCTGGAGCAAAAGTAGAGCATTTTATTTCCTTGACAAAATAAAGGGATTAATTAGGGGGTGTATGAAGAACAAGAAACCAGAATTAAGGTAGGAGGGTTCCCCTCCAATAAGCTGTGTTTGAGCAGAGGAACCAAACAGGGGTGCCCTCTTTGTTAAATTTGTTTTGTATTCAGAGCCACTAGCAAAGAAAATAAGGGACTCATCTATTTCAGAATGTAACAGGTACAGTACTCAAGAAAAGTTAACTTTGTTTACAGATAGTATTATTTTGCATTTGATAAATCCAGAAAAGGACATTTTGGTTATGTAAGGCAATTAGCATTCAGCACAGCCATGGTGAATGAATTAAAAAATATAAAAGGGTTTATGTATTAACTATATAGGGTGGCCTTATGTGGGCACCCTGACTGGATCTTAGTAGGTATGAAAGTAGAAGATATAAAAGCTGAAAACAGGGAGATATAGCATAACTGTCACCAGAAGGAAGACATTAACAAGTGTATTGCCTAATGAGCAGGATTCTAAATATTTCACTTTACACTAAAGAAATTATTTAGTAACAAACTTTATTTTTGCCACTAAACAGAAAACTAAATAAACTCTATGTAATTGAACAGTAAATCACATTAAAACAGAAAACTACTCTATTTAACTAAAATATGAAATTAGACAATACATTTAAAGAAAAACATATACATCACTGATAAAGAGAAAGCTTCATCCTGTCTTCAGTCTTGACTGGAAAGGCCTGTTGCAGTCAGGCAGGAGTCTTCATCGAGTCCTGGGCAGTGCGTTCACTCCACAGGTGAGGCTTCTGCCTGAGTGCAGGGATCCTCAGCTATATATAACCAAGTTATGAGAATCAGTACTTTTCCAGTATAGGCTGGATCTTGCTAGATCATTATGTGGTGTTGGCCACCCACCCCAGAAGGAACAGCAATTCCTGCCAAATACAATGATTTTGCAATTTTTAAGTGTTACACTGGAATATTCCAATGACTTTGCAAGTTTTAGTACTTTACTGGAATATCTCAGCACACATACACTCACAAGACATATTTTGTAATCAAATGTAGTGACTTTACTGAAATCCCTAAACTGTTCTGGAACACAGCATAATTTCTCATGCCTGCTGACACTTCCAGAATATAGCATTACTTCATATGTCAAGGAAGAAATAAAGAAAATAAAAAGAATGTCGAAATATAGTGAGGCAACAGTCAAATAATCACACTCACTCAATGTACCCCTCTTTCGTATCACATTCGGCCCCTTGACTATTGACTCACTTATATTCAACATTCAGGACTGTATTTGCCTTGTTATAAATGTGATAAGTTAATCCACAATTCCAGAAAGTTAATAAAATCAAAATAATTATAAAAACTAAAATTAGATTTATTAACTAATTCAACAAGTTAGTGCCAGATGCTGACCATCCAGTAAGTATGTCCCACCAATTAAGCACTGTATTAGAGTCTGTTTTTTTTGCTAAACTAACCAACGTATTCCCTATAATAATACTTGTCATTTTATGATGTAAAATACTATGATTTACTGCCTGTAAATGTTTTTCAAGATGTTGCGTATTGTTCAACACTTCCTGTAAAAGATTTAAGCTAAGTCTCAAATTATGATATTCCAGCTTGTTTGGTAACCAGGTATGAAATACATTAACGTGTTCAGGAGAAAAGACATAAGTTTCATTGTGCCAATGTAAATGAGTTACATTATTTAAACAACTTACAAAAGGATGTGTTAAAACATACAATAATGTTTGGTTTTTCACTAAGCATATAAATTGAGGTGCTATTTTTACAAACATTTCAAACATGGGAGGTAATACAGTCCATTTGCAGATGTTGATGGAATACTGAAGAAAACACAGTTTATATATAGGGGAATGTGTCCACAAATAAGTCCATTCATCATTTCAGTACAGTGTTTCAGTTTGTGCGTTTTGTTTGAGAAGTCGATATAATTTTCTTTTACATGGGGTAACCAATACTGGAATGGATACACAGGAGGTCCGAATACCAATGGCAAGGTTACAAATCGACATATAATTTTTGCATTTATTCAGTAGTTGGACATACAGATATTCCCTCCTCACCCTCCAAATAGTTAGGTTTATTTTTGGAAGTCAAATTAACAGTAGAACATCCTTGTTCAGCAGGGCAGGCAAAAGTACCTTGTGTCCTATTTTGTGCACTAGCAACCCATCCCCACCGAATTACTGTTGAGTTGACACTGGTTGCTTTTACTCCTGGTGTTACGCACTTTGCCAAATGGACTCCATACAGCACAGCGAGACCACCAACAATTACCTTTGGAGTTAGAATCTGAAATCAAAGAAATGTAGCATGATTATTCTTGCAAATAACACCAATCTGCTGGTACATATTTTTTTTCCATTTCTGGTTTAATAATTGAAATATTATTGTTATTTTTAATAGCAATAACTTTTGCTTTTTCAGGTTGTTTATTGAGTTCATGCATATTTTTGTAGCTGAAATGATTTCATGTCTACTGGATATTTGTTCCATGTCAAAGGCAGCAACAGGCAGTGACTGCCCTCTGGTGACTGTGCCACCTAACACAGATACAATAAATATTTGGGCTACCCTATCCTTTTTTTCATGCATAGACATTTTCATTTGAAGTATTTAACAAAATAATTTTAAGTTCCCCTTGGTAACCTGCTTCAATAACTTCATTTACAACCTGAACACCTTTTAAAGCAAGTGTTGATTGAAGCACTATTCAACCAAAATGCTTTGTTGGAATGTGAATTCCAATTCCAGTCTCAATCAGTTGAACTGACCATGGCAGTATTTTATAGGCATTTATTGAATATAGACTTAGTCCTGCAGTCTCAGGTGTGGCTCTAGTAGGAGCTAATGCACCTGCCTGAGTTTCCAAATATGTAATTGTTTCTGTCGTCACATATGGTTTGATCTGCATTGCTGGAGTTAACATTTTTATTAATGGTGTTTCTGTTTTTGAAAGTGGTCTATTATTTAAAATCTGTAATTCCATATTTAGATTATCTCTCCAGTTTTGCAGAGTACCCTTTTCCATTTGTTTAAATGGTCTTTAAGTAATCCAGTCATTCTTTACTCGTCAGTAAGGAAAACCAATAAGGTATCCAGAATAAGTATACTATAAGAGTAAGTGTTATCACGGCCCAAATGCTCCTGTTACTAATAAAATAAATGGTCCAAAAGAGAAGTACAGGAGCAAACAAAGGCTGGCAACAAAAATCAGCATAAATCCAGCAGTCACTAAGGCTTATTCAAGCAGCAGAAATAAGTACTAGTTTAAACAATGACTGAATCCATGCCAAAAATAAGTAAAATCCAAGCCATTTAATTGGTAAGCGCTTTCACCCTGTAAGGGCTTTTTCAAACCATAAGAAACAAACATTGAATAAAATCAAGTCACATTTTATAAGGAAATAGGGCTGACATCATTTCCTATTCCTGAATAAAACTTTTCAGTATGCAAAAACAATATATATATATATATATATATATATATATATATATATATATATATATATATATATATATATATATATATATATAAATATGTATATAAAAACTATATATATAAACAATATATTTATATAAAAAATACACATCTGTGTATAAAGGCAAATATAAAACATTTTGTTAACATTCTAAAATATGTATGTTTATCTCACAATAAGTCTCCTATTCTTAAGAACAGGTTTCAACGGAATTTTGTCATTCACACTTGGCCCCCGGTCTGCTCTAAGTCTGATAATCCATTTTAATTCCAGTGTTTCAGTGTAGTTGCATATATCCCCTCCCCTAACACTGGGTTCATTGATCTGTATAACTAAGAATACAAATGAATGTGTATTATCACTGTCTATAATGTGTTTAGAAAGTGCACTGCGTGGAGACAGTGTGCGGATGTGATAAAGGTGTTCCCTTACCCTATCTCGTAGGCGTCTGTCTGTCTTGCCTACGTAGAATGCTTGACAGGCAGTGCACTTGGCTAAATAAATGGCATGGGATGTATTGCAATTAGCACTGAGTTGAAACCTGAAACAATAGGAGGTAACTGGGTGAATAAACTGGGAACTGGTGTCTACAAATTTGCAAAAATTACAACAATTACACGGAACAGTACCCACAATATTGTTCAAATACTCATTAGGCTGTGTAGATAGGCAAGGGTAACAAAGTAATCTATGTAGATTAGACTTGTTCCTATATCTAAATAAGGCTCCTCACCAACAATGTCTTTGAGTTGTGAATCAAGTAAAAGTAGATTCCAATTCTTGTTCAAAACCTCTCTTATACTGTTTATATCTTGCGTATAACTAACAGAAAATCTAACTGGTGGATTCCTAACTTCAGGACATATATCAGGGACATTCTCCACTGAATATGGTTGTGAGAAATATGGTCTAGCAATATCATTCCTCTGCTCCAAAACACCTTCAAAGTGGGAGGTGATCTCATCTGGCCTATAGGCTCTTTGTCAAACTTAAACAAAAGGCTTTTACAAAGAGCCATAGGCTCCAGATGAACCTCCACTTTGAAAGATGTTTAGCAGCTGAGGAATGATATTGCTGAACCATTTCGGCCATGTCGGTGGAGCTCTGATATAGATGGGAATCACCAGATGGATTGGTATGCGCGATGATACGCAAGAGATGAAGGTTATTCACAACTAGGAAGTCTCACTGATTCTGCAAAGACATGATGAGCTGTTAGGGGGCTGAAGTCTAATCTACATGGTGCCGCCCTGCAGGCTAATGTTTGAACATTGGTGCTGTTCGTCTAGTGCAGATTTTGTTTTATGAACCGATTTCAGTTTGTTCGCCCGGTTACCCTTGTTCGGGTTTCGGCTCGGTGCTGAATACATCATGCCATTGTTGGCCAAGTGCGCAACCTGTCAAGCATTCGTGAGCAAGACGAACAGGCCTGCGGCGCCTGTGGCCTTTATGTCACATCGCTGCATTCACGGCCATGGGCAGTGATAATACGATTCATTCCGATAATTGGTCTGAATCAATGAACAGTGAGGAGATATGCAACTTACTGGATACTGTAAACAGATTATCAGGCCAGACAGGCGAACCAATTTGAATGACAAGGTCAGTTGGCTGTTTTGGAAATAAGGGGACTTACGGCGAGATAAACATACATATTTTAGAATGTTAACAAAATGTTTTATATTTGCCTTTATACACAGATGTGTATTTATATATATATATATATATATATATATATATATATATATATATATTGTTTATATATATAGTTTTTATATACATATTTTTTATATATATATGTATTGTTTTTGCATACTGAAAAGTTTTAATCAGGAATAGGAAGTGATGTCAGCCCTATTTCCTTATAAGATGTGACTTGATTTTATTCAGTGTTTGATTCTTATGGTTTGAAAAAGCCCTTACAGGGTGAAAGTGCTTACCAATAAAACAGCTTGGATTTTACTTGTTTTAGGCACAGATTCAGTCATTGTTTGAACTAGTATTTATTTCTGCTGCTTGAATAAGCCTTAGTGACTGCTGGATTTATGCTGATTTTTGTTGCCAGCCTTGGTTTGCTCCTGTACTTCTCTTTTGGACCCTATCCAGAATAAGTGTCAACTGCTGTACATATGTATTGGCTGCCCTTATTAGATGGTAAAGGCAAAATATAATCAATCTGCCATATTTGTCCTGGTAACTTTTTTCATTCTATATGTCCCTGAACTGTATGAGGTATAGGCCTTTGTTGTGTATGCTGACATACCGGGCACTGTAATATTACAGTTTAAATTAAATCCAATGAAAGTGCAATTCCTCTTCTCTGTGCCCACCTGTAAGTGGCTTTTTCTCCCAGATGTCTGCATTTTTGATGTACCCATTTTGCCATCCCCATCTGCTCAGAATAATTTTGTGTATTCATTTCTGAAATTCTTGTTTGTTCATCTGTAACAGAATTAAACCATCTTTCTAGAGAGTTTGCAGAACAATGTGCATTAACATGATAAACTGTCACAGTACCCTGCCTCATTATTTTCTAAATTGATTGCCATCATTTTTTTTCAAATTTCTTTAGAATTAATTTTTCAGTCATTTTTCTGCCATGTAGGCAACCAGGTTGCTAGTCCATTTGCTACTGACCAAGAATCAATATAAATATGACATGTACCTGGCATCTCCTGTTTCAATACTTGATATATAGCATATAATTTTGCATACAGACTACTTTTGCCACTCCCTGAAGATGTTAAGATTTTTTTAGTTACTGGATTATAAGACAGAGCCTTTTAACATTTTTTTTACATATTTAACTGACCTGTCTATAAACCAAACATGTTGTCACTGCTCTAATGATAGCTGAGCAAAAGGCTGTTCCCATTTAACAGGATAATTAGTTACTGGAATTGTTTCAAATAGCGATTATGTTTGTAATTTATTAGGCACAGATATTTGAGTTATTTTTTATGTAACATCGCCACCCCTCCTATGCCTGTCTTAGCTCAATTCTGAATGTAACTTTCTGTGCATGTCCTGTCTGGTGCGTCTTGTGTCAACTTATCATGCATTGCATAATAGGAATCCCAGGTCTTATTCATTGTTGATGCTTTGCTTTTAAGTTTACAATACTGAACTGTCCCTGCAACCTGTACTTTTGAATTAGTCCTGCACTATTAATAAACTGTCTTCTAGCCCACATTGCCATAAGTAGTCTCAGAGAATTTACTATATAAGCATTGTCAAAGCAAATATTACTGGATGTCAATGCTGCAGAACATATTGTGCAGCTTCTAACTCAGCCCTCTGTGCTGACATGCATCCTGGTAACTTAAGTATAACATGTTTATTTTTCTTTTGCAATGTCTCTATTGCAAGCCCAATGTAGTACTTTTCATCCTTCTAGAAACATGCACCATTTACATACACTGTAGAGCCTGACTAACATCTTCTGTGATTTCTTTTACTGTTATTTAGCGACGTGGAGTTAGAACTATAACCCTAGGGAACATTGTCTGTTTTATTTTCAAGTAAATGGACCTCTTTTTTTTTTGCTACAAAAAGTAACCTGTCTTAACTTAGTGTTCAATTTCTGAGACGCCTCTTATGGCCAAGTCTGTAATAGCACCACTGAGAGTGTGTCCTTCCGTGCTGCAGCTTGCAAAACAAGACGCAATTTACTAGTGGGAGCTATTAGCTCCATTGCTTGTGCTAACTTTTGCTTTAACATTTTTTTTTATGTTTCTAATGAATTTTTACAAATTTGAAATTGTCAAAGGCTTTGGCAATTGCAGAATGCCCCATAACCTTTTCTAGCAAGGAGGCCTTCCTGTCAGTCTGATAATGATTTCTAGAAATGTTACTTTTTTGACAAGAACTGTCTGTATTTTGTTTGTATTTACTTTGAAACCTGCCTCTTGCGACTGTCTCAGAACTTTTCTCACCTGTTGTATGTTTTTTTTTCGCAGTCTCTGACTGTAAGAATGTACCTTGTTATCTTTACTTGTATCTTGTAGGAATGTTAAAAATATCTTTGCTGTCATGCTCTGCCCATTCTAGCATCCTGTCGGAAACTGTAATATTAAAATACTCTAATAACCTTGTAGTTAACACTAATGGCATGTCCATATTACCCTTTGGGCTATTAGCTGCTTTAATTTTAACCCTTTAAATCCTGATGTATTTCTATGTTAGTATGGAGCTATTACACTTGTTAAATTCTGAAAAGGAAAAAACAAACTGTATTCATGTAGCACATATACTTTCTAATCAGTATGTCATGTTTCTTTAACATTGGCATGTGTTTTTCATTAAACGCCAATATCCCTTATCTCTCTTAAAAAGATTCCACTGTGAGCAGTAGGGCTGAAACATTCCATCTGTCTCTAGAAACTGTAAACTTTAGCATGATTTAAACAAAAGCAAGGATATCTGTTTCCACAGTTTAATTGGAGTGCTATACTCCTGATATACAGATCAAAACAATGAAGGCAGTTACACATATAAACCCTTTCTTAAACATTTCAAATCCCATCTTCATCGCCAAGATAATGTATTGCCTAATGAGCAGGATTCAAAATAATTCACTTTACACACTAAAGAAATTATTTAGTAACAAACTTTATTTTTGCCACTAAACAGAAAACTAAATAAACTCTATGTAACTGAACAGTAAATCACACTAAAACAGAAAACTAAGTAAACTCTATTTAACTAAATTATGAAATTAGACAATACATTTAAAGAAAAACATATACATCACTGATAAAGAGAAAGCTTCATCCTGTTTTTAGTCTTGACTGGGAAGCCCCGTTGCAGTCAGGCAGGAGTCTTCATCAGGAAAACAGTCCTGGGCAGTGCGTGCACTCCACAGGTGAGGCTTCTGCCTGAGTGTAGGGAGCCCCAGCTATATATAACCAAGTTATGAGAATCAGTACTTTTCCAGTATAAGCTGGATCTTGCTAGATCATTCTGTGGTGTTGGCCACCCACCCCAGAAGGAACAGCAATTCCTACCAAATACAATGATTTTGCAATTTTTAAGTGTTACACTGGAATATTTCAATTACTTTGCAAGTTTTAGTACTTTACTGGAATATCCCAGCACACATACACTCACAAGACATATTTTGTAATCAAATGTAGTGACTTTGCTGAGATCCCTAAACTGTTCTGGAACACAGCATCATTTCTCATGTTTGCTGACACTTCCAGAATATAGCATTACTTCATATGTCAAGGAAGAAATCAAGAAAATAAAGAGAATGTCGAGATATAGTGAGGCAACAGTCAAATAACCACACTTACTCAATGTACCCCTCTTTCATATCACATTCGTATCACAACAAGATCATTCTTCAGGAGGTGGGAGAGGAGGGAGTTCTATATTTTTTGGTAGGCGATAGCCTTCAATGTTTTTGGATGGAGACAGGAAAGGTATTACGGATAGCAGAGGGTTAAGTAAGTCTTAGAAATTGTTCTGAGATGTGGAAGGGAAGTAAGGGGAGAAGTTTGTATAGTGAAAGAGCTAAATTTATTGAAGGGTGAAGACAGTATGGGATAAATATACTGTAGCTGTGGGTGTGTGGGAATTGGGGTAGGGTAGGGAGAATGGAATAGCCCAGCCTATTGGGAAGGAGCAAGCTATCAAAATGTGAGAAAAAACAACCAGTGGGCATCGTCCAGGTAAGAATCTTGTGACTGTACATTTGAAAATCAGCAGTTATTTTAAGTTTATATATACTGGCAGTATATTAACATCTACAGACTAGTTAGCTAGTTTCAGGTTACTCTTCTCACTGAATTAAAAGTTTTGGGCACTTCCACTTAACAAGGAAATACTTCCCTATTGACAGAAAGAGGGGAAGGTGCTGATGTTACATTCTCAGAATGAGTCTTTTCCTATGAATGTATTACAGGGCATGGCTAGTCACTAACTTAACTTTTAAACTACATACATGGTGTTCAGATTTTAAGGGCAGCAATCATTTTCTTACAGGCTCTTTACTTTTCACTACTTTCAGCAAAGATTCAGTCTTGTTTGAAGATTTAGGGGTGCTTGTCTATCTGCTTTGCTAGATCTGAGTTCTTTAACAGGGGGACCTGTGTTTGTGTCATTTAGAGGCCTTATACAGTGTAACAAACAGCAATTAGATGAAATTTTAATTGCTTATACTGGATGTTACAGAGGAGATAGCAGGCAGAATAGTATGAGGGGACATTTAGTTAATAGACTGAGGGAGAGTAACTATATGACAAGAAATACTGCTTCCAAATTACAGGCAGCAACAATCTCAAGGTAGCCTCTGCACTCTCATATTATTAAATCATTTGACTGTGTGCAGGACTTCAGCTGTGAGAGAGCCTGGGTGGTCAGTAAATAAAAAGGGAAAAAAAAAAAACAGCGACCTAGTGTTGCAAGTTCAGAGATGAGCTTTTGGTGGGATATTGTGTCAAATACTTTGGAAATATCAAGGAAAAGTGATGAAACAAGATTGCCCTCATTTCTGTATTGGTTTACGATGTTGGTGAAGTTGAGTAGGGCAGTAGTAGTACTGTTGTCGAGCCCAAATCCATGCTGAGTGTTGGAGAGGAGGTTTAGTTTTGTTTTATAAGTTGAGAGTGAATACTCTTCTCAAGGAATTTAGAGAGTAATAGTAATAGAGTAATAGAGTGATAGTATAACAACAGGTCTATACTTTGTTAACTCTGTTGAAGTATTTCTTTTGTAAGGGGGTATAATAAATGGAGTTTTCCAGATGGATGTGGCATAGTTTTCAGTTATTGACCAGTTGATTGCAATGGAGACAGAGATGGCTAGTACTTCTGCACCTATTTTGAGGGACTCAGCTGGAAGGTTATCAAGCTTTTTTTATGGTTGATGTTGGGACAGGCTGAAAACTAAAAGACAGCGTATTGCCTTCGAGAACAAATGGAAGTTGGACGGGTCATGTTATTCATTCCTGGTGCAGTCTGGCACTTGCTAAGCCCACCATATCCTTAGCATACTCCAAAACTCTCTGACAGCAAAGCAAGCAGACCAGTTTTTTTACCAAACAGCACAGCTCTGTTTATATATCTATAATTCCATCCTGTGAAGACCTAAACAAACTAACTTTAAAATGCCTGAAGCACTTAAGGTGGACATACAATTGAGTTTGCGCAATTAACTACATTAATCTAAGTAAAACAATGGCCAATGGACGAAATCATTCTGTACATTAATCTAAAAACTTTTAATAATATTAACTACCCGCTACGCTGTGAAGAATTCCACAACAAAATGAGTACTATGTTCTATTACAGAATAATAGCGGGTAACAATCCTTTTCTTTCTCACGGATAAAGCAGTTTATGTTATGTGGTTCTTTTTTAATTCTCCATGTACAACCTCTCATTAAAAACAGCCTTCCTTGCCTGAGTGACTACACTGCCCAGGTGGGGCATTTCCTGCTTACGTCTCACGCAATGACAGTGTGAATAAAAGGTTCTGAACTGACGTGTTATTTTCTGGAAGATATAAGGTGTAATGGATTAGAACAGTGGTTCTGAAACTTTGCATAGCTGGAGGACCCCTTTTATAAAGGAAATATTTTGGTGGACCCCTAAAGGTAGCAGTACACATACATTACATTTGGCTCAACCCCCCAACCCCCCAATCAGCCCTCTCCCCACCATGAAGCCATTTCAGTGTCCCATTACTTAGCTATTTCTCCCCAGTTGCTATACACACTGTTTAAAATTTTTAGTATGCATACTGTTTTCTGCTTTACTTCTACAATGATTACAGATATTTGGAATTAATTTAAAACTTGTATTTCAAATTTTAGAGCACAAACCCTGATAGACATTTGCTAAAGCTAAACAAAGCAATACAGTCTCACAATGAAAACAGATTTAGCATTAAAACATCTCTGCCTTTAAAATTCACATTCCCTGAAACAGCACTGAAGCCCACATTCAAAGAAAATGCATCTGGGCAGTGGCGGATAAAGTTTACCTTTGGACTGTTTTCAAAGCATAGGTTCCTTGTGAACATTTTTCAGACCATGCAAAAGTTCTTTGATTCACCTTCCCAATTGTATAATTACATTTTAATACACAATAATTAAAATATATCCCTTGTATAATACAACACCACTTGGTAGTACTAGTTTTAAATATATAGTTTTGCACATTTTTCCAGTAAGCAATGTGAACCAATAATGACAAAAATGCCCAATTCAGAACATTTCAACCATAAAAGGCTACTCAAACTTCTGTCATTACAATCCACCAAATATAAGTCAATATGCACAATCTCTACAGAAGTAAAAGGCATGTGAATAATTCCACCTTAAAAAGATCTATAACTAATGAAAAAGTTGCTGCTAGCAAACAAATTCAGTGCCTGCTACCCGTGAAGAATAAATCGTCTACTTATGCTACATTAAAAAAATGGTAAGCTGGTAATATTGCATGGATGCCAAACTGAAAACAGGTTCATAGCTACTAGGCATCTCATCCAATGGTGGACACATTCAGAACTTCAGTACCCCACCCGCTAAAAATGCAACATAGTATCAGCAATCTATCAATACACTGTGGGAATAGAACCCACACCTTTCTGCATCAGTTTGCAAGTATGCTACCTGTTGTGCTACTAACATTATCTCGATCTGTATTACAATAGTGATACCATTTGCTAGCTGAACAAAGCAATTGCACATTGTAAACAGACTTAGCATGAGCAGCAGTAAACTTCTCTTCCCTTGAAGTTCACGATTCCTTGAAAATGCACTTGAAACTAAACAAGTTTTGCATTAGTACGAATTTTCTGAAACATATGAGATCCAAAGCTTAAATGTCTGCCATTATTTTCTGAGTTCAGTCCTCAGTGATATACCAGGGGGTTGCCGGAAAACCACCATTTTATGAGGACCAGACCAAATAAGGAAAAAATCTAGACATTCTGTGAAAATCTGGACAATTGACAGCTTAAATCACAAAACTTAAAGGTGTATACAGTATTAAAATTTAAATATTAAAAATAATCCAACTTTTATTTTCTTGTGTTTTACAAATGTACCAAGTAAATCTGCCAAACTAAAAGCATGTGCACATTTTCAGTTACACTCAGGCTTCTTATTCAAGTCTTGATTAAAAAAAAAATACCTTTAAGTTCTATCAACAAGATCGTCCGGATCGATCGTTAGCTCTACATACCCATACCTATATACGTACAGTGACCAACATAAATCCAGGAGCTGTGTTACTTGGAGGGAACAGAACAGTTGTTTAAATGTCCCTCCAAGTTCTAACTGCTGGCAGAAAACACAGGGCAAGCAAGCAGCTGCTCAGCGTCAGCTGCAAACACGGAAGTTGTTCCTTCATCTTCTCCTTTAAAAACTAAGAGCAAGCAGCTCCTTAGCCGCAAACATGGAAATTAAGCTGTTCAGCCACAAACAGGGAAATTTCTTTCTTGTTTTGTTTTTTTTTTAAAATAAATTTTGGATTAGCGGCGCAAATTTTCTTTCTGCATTTACAGGGCTGGGTCATGGATGATGCCCAAAATCCAGGTGGGCTCAAGTGAGCTTGCAGACCCCTAGATTTTATCATACAGACCCCAGTTTCGGAAACAATGGATTAGAGAATGGTAGGGATAGATCTTAAATATCGCACATATACAGCCCTAAACTTGTTGGAACAAAAAGCAGGGATCACAGTAACGTATGCCCAAAGTCCTGCACAACAGAACTAAATTACATAGATGAGGCAAAAATATGCATGCTTGTTAATAATGTTGTCGTGTGTAATGAGTAATGAAAAGAACCACTCTCGTATACAGTACGATTATTAAAAACAAAAATCCACCATTGTACACCACTTAGTACATTCCTCAAAATCAATGACAACACACTGAGGAAAAAAAATCACTATTACATAACATGCACACCTCTCTGCTAACATACAGAGAGCACAAAAAAATAAAAAATCTGTCAACAATGAAATAATACTCTGTTCTATATAGTATATACTGTCTTTTCAAACTACTGCTAGCATGATTATTAACTTGAATAAAAGCTGCAAGAATAATATGAAATATAAAGGGTTAATTTAGAAATAGTGTAAAATGCTGAAAAATAAAAAGTAGTAAATGTGCTGGCATACCATAGTTAGATTTTTGGTATCCATGTGAAGGAGTATGTTATTGAAAAACAAAGTCTGTAAAAATAACTGTGCAGATGGCAGCTGGAAGGACTTCAACAAAGTAAAGGGACGTAACATCAAGCAAGATAAAGTTGAACCTTCAGATAGTGCTGGAACATCACGTTTCAGATAATGCAAGACTGAGTTTCCATGGATCATCAAACTACAAAGAACCAAGGACAAGGAAACAAAGGAAAAACTGTTATACAAAGAAAGAACGGTTTTACATCAGACTCTGGAAAAATACCAGATCTTCTGGTATAAATGTAACTATGCTTAAACAGACTTTGGGAATTTGCTATAGAGAACTGACAGCATATGTGTTGCATGTTTGTAGAACCAAAATGTAACAGAAATGTTATTCTAACTAAAGCAGTTTACTGAAGCAGTTTGCCTCATTGTATTTATTGTACTTAGTACAATCCAGTATTTAAAAGTAGCTGTTCATACTAAGAGTTAATATACTGTGGTGTGTATGCATGTAAATGCAACTAACAGCAAGATAAACAGAAAGATGTGCATAGAATTCACAGAATTCTTCAATGGTGAGCCACAGTTGACGGACCGCATGGTTTCTCCTTGTGACAACTACAGCTACTTTTTCATTCTATTCAGTTAGTATGTCCAGTTGCAGTGCAAATGTTTGCCTCCTTTTTATACACAGTATCCAGTAGCAGAACAGTGCATCTCTGCAAGTTCCACAGGTCCTGTACATTTGCACAGCTGAGTCTGCCAGCGGTGTTTGGCCACCTTTCGGGAGAATCAATGAGGGACTTTCCACACTTTCTCGATGGAAGACTTGATCACCTTCCACACAGAAACTGGTAATTCTCTTTTTGTTTCTCATTCTACACCATGGATGTCATAAACAACAGAACTGTAAAGTGTACCACTACCTTTCAGATACACAGTAGTAATAGTCCAGCACATGTATTGTCAGGATTTAAAGATTGGTATAAACACAACTGTAGCACATGCAGTACTTTATTAGTTAATGTTAATGTCAATGCTTTATGTAAATGCATTATGTTTGACTGGTATCTTAAACAGTAACATAATTTGTATGTCAGTAAACGTTTATGTCCTGTCACCACATATAAAATGTTAATTTCAGAGTTACAATATCAGTCAAGTCAGTTATTTACAAGATCTTCTGTACATCTTGTAGACAAAAGTGGCATAAAACCACTGCACATTACAAAACAGATAAGAACAGAGACAAAGGTCATGGTGAAGTGACAAAAAGATTTAATAAACTTCTAAGACACAGTCAGAGTGAGTTCAAAAAGTTCAGACAACATATGCAAACACTTTTTCAAAAGTGCATAAGAGCTTTAAAGTCAGCAAAACAGAATACTGACAAATATAATCTTGTTAGTAAAGAGTTAAAGAAACAGCAGTTAACCGCGCTGTTAAAAATAATTTACGACATACTATTCTACCTTTAGAAAATGGTTACGCGTACACAGCACAAACTTTCATTCAGTTAAAGCAAGGCATGTAAATAGTGATTTTAAAACCATTTCAAATAACAAAACAGTTCTAGGGTATAGAAATTAAATGAGAGTAGTTAAACACAGAAAAGACATGACATCACAAGACTGACATGCATGCATTTTTTCTCATCTAAGGTGCAGCAAAAGGCAGACCACAGCAAATGTACATCATGTAAATATATCTGTTTTAAGCATGTGTTAGTTGTCAATATCTCTTTTGATTCTTACAATATTTTGTAATTGTATGATAGCATAAAAAACTCCAGCAAAAACAGTCTTCAAAAGCAGTATTATGCATAGTTAGGCAAATTACGAATGTTTATAATAATTCTAAGAGTTTTACAACTGCATTCTAATATCAAGTTGCAAGTATATTAACGAATGACTAAGGGTGCGAATAAGTGCTGAAGGAGTTATGGGTTAAGTGTCTGGAATAGCTCAAATCTTTCCAGGCTGGAATGGGTAGTTACAAGAAATGTTGCATAAGATAAAATGTTACTGGTACTAAAGTTTATAAGGTCAAGGAAACAGGACTGGTTGTCAGGCCAAATGGCTTACGTTTTTCTAAAACATTATTGTTAAGTATTCATGTACAGCATTAAGCAAAAAGCACAAAAGTCTAATCCTCTTTAGTAATTGTAATAAAATGTCACAATTGTGCATACATGTCATTAATAATCTGTTTGCAAGTAAATACTACGAGTACAGTTAGTACATGGGCTATAGTATGCAGTTAAATTATGCAGGTCCGTTTACAAAAAGGGTGGGCACAAATTACTAGTAACAGTAAACGTCTTTTCAAAATTGGTAAAAGCAATTCCTATTACAACTTTGACAGTATAGGCAACAGCAAAATAAATAAGCAAATGTGTAAAAGCAAAGTGTCACAGTCTACATAACAGCCAAAAGGGCAAGCATACATTCAATTCTCACAGCATAAAACAAACAATACTGCAATAAAATGATGTATACTACAGGGGAAAGGGCATGCTTAAATTTTACACTAACTGTGTAAACAGTACTGAAAAAGGTATGTAATTAGCAGGCTTCAGTTTAATGCTAGGTTTAAAAATTGGACTGAGTGTACATTACAGCCATGTATATACAAATACAAAAACAATCTGTACAAGTAAGAGTATTCTGTACAGTATATAGTAAACAGTTTATCTATGTAAACAGAGTAACAAGTCATGGCTTGACATTTGTGGCATATGTGTTTTTTTTTTCAAAAAACAAGACTGCAATGTCTTTGCAATAAAATTCTCAAGCATTGTCAATAAATTGCAGTATAAAACATCACTGTACAGAGTCATATTCAGATTCATCCCGTTCTAATAGTAATGGTTGTCATCATTGTGTTGACAGTATTAAACTGCGTTAACTTGCTGTATTAAAAAAAATCTAAAGGTTTTGTTTCCCAATGTGTTTCTAGTTAATAGCAATATAACTTGACTATAGACAGTTTTCTATTTAAAATAAAACAGAGGGAATGTATGCAGTGATAGATATGTTTAAATATGTATAAATGCATGTGCACATCTATTTGCTAGTTAGATGCATATACATATCTGTTGCTATAATATATGTAAAAATAATATAGTTAGTTAAATACATGCATCTCTGTTTGGTAGCACACATATATTCTGGTACAGCTTGAGACAAGTTGAATGTTCAGTGTCTGGAACATGCTTCAAGGACTATAGATAAAAATGCAGCTGCAAGACAAGGCACACAGCATTCAACACAGGCATCTGCATTTCATTTGCATCATTCTGAACATCAAAACAGAAGGAATTACAATATTTCACGAATAAAACTTACTAAAAAATGCTACACAAAATAGAACACAAGACAATTTCAGTTGTAAAAAGCATACAGTATGTACGTTTAAAAAAATAACATTTAACACAAATATAACAGCGTGGTTAGCTAAACAAGGTCAGGCATACATAAAAGTAGAGAGACAATCAAAGACTGACATAAACATTTCAAAAAACAGCTCTATTTCTATTAAATGCTGTACATTACCCCCCTGAAAATGTAACAGTTCTGACAAGGGAAGACATCATGCAAAAATGTCACAGTGTGTAGACAATAACACAAAAATAAGAATAAACTCAACAGAGGAAGAAAAGGGCATTATTTCTACCAATACTCTGTTTAAACAACACAGTAATACAAAGAAAAGGACCATGGGTTAAAATACTTACCATTCTGGGTAATAAACCAGTACTGCATGCAGATCAAGTGGTAAAAATAACATCCACTTGTACCATGATAGGACAACAATACAAAGAGACAATATTGCACTTCAATATTACATTTCCAAGTTTTAAAGATACCAAATGCAGATTTAAAAGACCTTGGTATGAAAACTAGTAAAACAAGATATCTCACATATTATACATTTACAAGCAAAAGGAAATCCTACTATTTAGTAAGTCATTACAAGTATCTTTGATAGACAGATTGCAATTTAGTATAAATGGACAATATTGCCTTCAAATTTCAAAATGTTTGTTAAAGTGGCACCACAGTTTGTATGTGTGGTTTCAAATAATCCAGTGTTAATAGTAAAAGACAAAAACAGAAGCTGACACTGCCCATAATATGTGGGACATATTCAGAGGATGGTCATCATCTGGGACCAAATTGCTAAATTGGTTAATACACCCTGTGTTAATAGTTTTAAAAGTCATAATAATAATAATAATAATAATAATAATAATAACAGCTTACAATAGTTTATATGCTGCAGGTTACAAAGAGTTGCAGTAACTCAGCAAGTTGTGATTGTAAATATGAGCAAAGTGGTAAATGCTGTAAATAGCAATGCTAATGAAACAAATGCAGTTTTTTTCTTTAAGTGAAGTTTAGTCTGTTCCTCAAACAAATAAAAAAACGGAGAACTGAAAGAATACTCTGTTCTATATAGTATATACTGTCTTTTCAAACTACTGCTAGCATGATTATTAGCTTGAATAAAAGCTGCAAGAATAATATGAAATATAAAGGGTTAATTTAGAAATAGTGTAAAATGCTGAAAAACAAAAAGTAGTAAATGTGCTGGCATAGCATAGTTAGATTTTTGGTATCCATGTGAAGGAGTATGTTATTGAGAAACAAAGCCTGTAAAAATAACTGTGCAGATGGCAGCTGGAAGGACTTAAACAAAGTAAAGGGACGTAACATGAAGAAAGATAAAGTTGAAACTTTAGATAGTGCTGGAACATCACCTTTCAGATAATGCAAGACTGAGTTTCCATGGATCATCAAACTACAAAGAAACAAGGACAAGGGAACAAAGGAAAAACTATTAAACTAAGAAAGAGCTGTTTTACATCAGACTCTGGAAAAATACCAGATCTTCTGGTATAAATGTAACTATGCTTAAACAGACTTTGGGAATTTACTAGAGAGCTCACAGCATATGTGTTGTGTGTTTGTAGAACCAAAAGTCAAATGTAACAGAAATGTCGTACTAACTAAAGCAGTTTGCTTCCATGTATTTATTGTACTTAGTACACTCCAGTATTTAAAAAGTAGCTGTTCATACTAAGAGTTAATATACTGTGGTGTGTATGCATGTAAATGCAACTAACAGCAAGATAAACAGAAAGATATTCATAGAATTCTTTAAACAATATCAAAACCAAAAAAGTCTCACCATATTTTCTTAATTACATAGCTCAGTTTTATAAATACTGTAGGGACCTCAAAATTTATTCCAGTAGTGCTCCCTACAAGGGCAAAATAACGAAAAAGAAATATAAAGTTATGACTGATTATTACTTCTACCAGAATTTATTTGCAAATGTACTAACTGTGAAAATACTGCATCATGGGTATTCAAATAAGCATTCCAAATAAGCATTCCAAATTCTCTGCCTTTTGCTTTAAATCTTTTCCTGGTCAAAGACACTGGAACAGGGGATGTAATATCTGTGTATTAATGTAATATAATAGTTACTTCTATTGCTCAGTCTGGACTGAGAATTAATAGTATGTACATAGACAGTCGTTTTATGTGACACTATAATACCTAGCTTTTCATTTTGAACAGCTAATAGTGGACATAAAGAAAGCGCTAAATTTACACAAGGATATGCCTGTGTTGGTGTCTTTTTTTCATTTATTTTATTTTTTAATTTCGGAAGTTGTTTGTTTTAAGATATATATATATATATATATATATATATAGAGAGAGAGAGAGAGAGAGAGAGAGAGAGAAATTCTTTTTTCTGGCAATGCATAGTTTATGATGAATTTACTCTAAATTCAAACTGCTAACTATTTCAGAATTTGAACACTAACTGTTTAATATGACTGGGGTCTGCGATTTAGCAGCTGCATTTTATTCATGATGAGAATAGTAACAGTCAGTAAGGCCTTAATCTTCAGACAGTTTTCGCAGTATAACAAAACGTTATCTATTTCTGCTTTTATTCAGAACCTTGAGCTAACCTAAAAATATTTTCTATTCTTTTTTCTTTCTCTCTCTCCTTTTTGTTCTTTCTGTCATTTAGATGAACCATAGTCTGTGTGGCATATTAACGGCATACACTATCCATACATTCTAACCATGTATCATATTCTGTTGGTGGTTTCTGCCTTTCTCATCATTGCAAACTGGTCATTATAGCCAATTCATATTTTCTGTTAACCAACACTTCTATCTTACAAAGATTGCTTGTTTAGACAAACAACTTGCAAATTATAACTTCTTGTTTTCCTTTTCTGGACTTAACTAATCTTCCCTACACATCTTTTTTTGTGATTTATTTATTTAGAGATTTATTGTCTCCTTAAATGTTGCAGTCTCTCTACTACCTTCTCTGCTAAGCGAACATTAACTGTAATGCAACATGCCAAACTTTGATTTTTATAGCATGTTGTGACCCTGTTTTACAGTTTTAGTCTCTCTCTCTCTGTTTCACACACACACACACACACACACACACACACACACACACACACACACACACACACACACACACACACACACACACACACACACACACACACACACACACACACACACACACACACACACACACACACTGCATGTCTCTGAGGTGTAGTATGAGCTGCATTTTTTTAAATTAGCATTTTCAAAAATTATTTTTTAGCCAATTAGAAATAAATGTTGTACTTCCCATTCTTAGCACCAATTGATATTTAAACTTTTAACATCAGTAACTTAATAACTCCTGATGAAGGGCTCATGCAAGCTCAAAAGCTCGAGTGATTGCAAAACCTCTGTAGGTCCATTCATGTCTGTCTTCCAGGGTCTTTCTGTTTTCATATTGCAACAACCTTCTCAGTGGGTGGCCAGTTATCATCCAGTCCAGTCTAACAGCTTCTTAGTGAATAACTTTTCCAGTTTCCACCATGGATGGATTTTTCTCACTTTTTTTTTTTTTGCTGCATAAAATGTTAACAACAAAGCAGAATATTGTTTAATTGAGAAAGGGTGACATTCTAGTATACTAAAGTTGCTGAATCAGCAAAAAAAAAACCTACATTAGAAGCTGAGAGAAAAAGCTGAAAGTACCTGCATATCAGTAAGCGCTTACACCCAACCGGTAGTGAGTACCTATGACTGCCAGTCTGCATACCTCTCAACTTCTAAGTGCAAGAAATCTGGGCAAAGCCTGGCAAAAAGAGGGGACAAAAGCCCAAAAATAGGGACCAATTTAAATATTGTTCTTATAGGTTCATAGGTTCATAGGTGTGTACTAGGCTAAGGGCCCTGGAGCCTTTACAAGCCTAGCCCAAAGGATTACCCTGGCATCGTGCCACCTGACCATAGCTCCCAGTGCCTCTGTCAAGTAGAGCCACTGCAGTGATCCCCGGGGTGAATTTTCTATTACCCATCTACTCATCAAGATTTCTCTTGAAGAGGGCCAGTGAGGTGGTCTGCTTGACTTGTATGGGAAGTGTATTCCAGAGCATGGGCAGTCTCTGGGTTATGAACCTGTCCCTCCAGCATGTTCTGTTGATTGTGTTAATGAGGTTGATGTCTCTGGAGCATGTGGTGCGGAGGGATTGGGATTTCTTTAGATGTAGCATTTCTAACAGAGCTGGGTCAGACATGGCTTTGTAAGTCAAGCAGAGATCACCTCTAAGTAGGGGATATGTGACAAAGAATAGTTGGAGTTCTTTGAGTTTGTCCATATAAGACAAGTATTTAAGGCCTAGGATCCTCTTTGTGAGGTACTTTTGTGGCCTCTCCATTTGTTGCAGGTGTCTAGTGAGGTATTGTACTCAATGATTGGCCTAATGAGGGAAGAGTAGAGGGAGGCAATGACCTCTTTCTTCCTGGATGCAAAACCCTTAGTAATGAGATCTGCCACATAGAAGGACTTTCTGAGCACAACGGCAATGTGGTGGTCAAAAGTGAGATTGCTGTCAAACTGTGTTCCCAGATCTCTTATAACACCTTCTGTGTTCAGTGGACTACCATTGATGTGGTAATTCAAGGGAACCAAGTTTTTCCCAAGGGGGATGATGACACATTTTTTGGCATTGAGCTTAAGGCTACAGTTCTGACACTAGTCGTTGGTCTTAGTGAGGCCTTTCTGTAGGATGTCAACATCACTTGGGGAGTTAATAATAGCTCCCAACTTGCAATCTTCTGCGAACTTTGTCAGCCAGAGTCTCTTCGTGTTGGCCTGAACTTCAAGGAAGTAGATACCAAACTGGAGAGGACCCAGGACCGAACCCTGTGGGACTCCACTTGTGACTGGTCTGCAGTCTGACTTGGAGTCAAATAACTTCAAGAAACTCAAACTGGCACTCAGCAAATAAACTTTAAACCAAGACAAAGTCAGGTACCACAGAAAAAAAACTCAGTACAGCCTTGCAGTTCAAAAATAGAGCTGGTTTAGTAGTAGTTTAAAAACATGAACGCATTTAACATCACAGCATTTTCGTCTTGTTCAGTCAGACTTCATCAGATAAATGAAGCTTTAGTTAAAAAAACACACACACACACACACACACACACACACACACACACACACACACACACACACACACACACACACACACACATATATATATATATATATATATATATACTTCAAAATGTTCCACCAATTAAAACCACAACCAATAAAAATTCCCCATTTTTCCAGTTAATAGTAACTAAGGTGTAACTTGCAAAGTGCCTTGTGCATTAAAGCATCAAAAGTTCATGAAATAAGTTTCACATTATAAAAACACAAAGAACATTTAAAAGAGTGACAGTATAAAATGGTGACAGTACATAATATTTAAGATGTTTGATTCTGTTAAAATTCACTAGTTGATGAAATGCATGTTAAAACATTAAAATATATTTACTCCCTCTAGTGGTTCTTTTCTAAAATGACATATTTACTGTGCAAAGTGCATTGTGCATTAAAACATTAAAATACATCAAATAAATTACACATTGTAAAAGCACAAAAAACATTTGAAAGGTGACAGTATGGAATGGTGACAGTACAAAAAATGGCATAGTATTTCACAGCTTAGCATATTTAACTAAATAAAATGTTTAATTCTGTTAAAATTCACTAGTCAATGGAAAACATGTGAAAACATCAAAATGTGTTTACTCCCTCTAGTGGTTCTTTTGTAAAATTACATATTTAATGTGAATGAAGCACAATTTCTTCTTTCAAAGCTTAGCAGCTCTCAGCTTTAGCAAGGGGGCTATGGAGGTATAATCACTGAGCCCTGGTGGACTATTGGCTTCCAAAATCAGTTGCCACCATTGCTCCCTATATTAAATCTTTTCCTCCCATAGCCCCCCCTCTAATTTCCTTCTTTATCTGTTCAAGTACAACGAAAGAATAATACGCTCTGCGACAAATTAATGTGTGCTTGTAAAGAGCATTAGACTCTTTTTTTTACTTTGACTATCGTAAAACTGCTCATAAATCCTTCTCCTCAATTTCCTCTCTGTCTTACCGATGTAGAAGTATTCACATTCCCCACACAGAGCTAGATAAATCAAACCATTAGATTCACAATTGTAAAATTATTTACTTTCTATCCATTTATTCCTACTTTATAAGAATATTCTGTCTTTGTTGCATATGCAAGTACACTGAGTACATCTTCCACATTTATATGTTCCCTTCCTTTTCTTGTCACCACTTCCATTTTTATAAGCATTTTCTAATTAACACTTGATATTTTGGGAGTTCCTATAGACCACTTTAAGGGGTTGGTTGCTACATTCCCCTAAGTCAGTAAAGTTAAGAAACTTTTCCCATTCACTTTCTATTACCTTTCTCATACGTCCTGCACAGGCATTAAATTCTAAAACTAGTGCCTTACCAAAATTCGCTTCCTCTGTAGCTGTATGTCCTGGCAGGATCTCCTCTGTTGTACCTAGTATAGGTTTAAATTTTGACTTTCTACCCATTGCAACCTCTTTTTTCACTTTTACAATAAAGCGATCAGGACACCCACTGGCCCTAAAGAGAACCTCAAGTAGGTTGCTTTCTTCTTCATAATCTACTTCTTCTGGCACCATTCTGCTTGCTCGAACATATTGTCCTTTAATGATATTTTTCTTGTAATGGGCAGGGTGTGCACTATTATAATGGAGAAAGGAATTGAAAAATGTTTTCTTTCTATAAATCTTTGAACAAAACTTGGCCTCTTTCTTAAAAAATGTCTATATCTAAAAACTGCAAGTTTTCATTGCTGATGTATGTAAACTTTAAAAAAAGATGTATTATTTAAATAATTTAAAAACTCATCTAAAATTTCTACATTCCCCTTCCATAAAATGCATATGTCATCAAGAAATCTCCTATAGAGGCTGTATTGGCTTGCATATTTGGACCCTAAAACAAATTTCTCCTCCCACTTAGCTAAAATCAAGTTTGCATAGGTCAGAGCGCAAGCTGCCCCCATTGCCACTCCTTGTATTTGCTGGTAGAACTCACCATTAAAATATATAAAATTGTATCTTAGTACCAAATCAATTAAATTCAAGCACACTATCTGCACATTTCTGGTGAGTTCTCCATCTTCAAAAATTATTTCTTCCAACATTTTCATCCCTTCATTATGTGGGATGCTAGAAAACAAATCAACAACATCTATTGTAACAAATTTTATTTCATTTTTCCAAAATTCATGCTTTACTTCCCTTAGGAAGTCACATGAATCCCTCAAAATCTGCTTTCTCTTCAACCAGAGTTTTTTAAGCTTAGCATCAACAAATTTTGCCAAAGGCAAAGTCTTAGAACCATCTGCTGACACTATGGGTCTGAGCGGGATGTCCATCTCATTCTTATGGACTTCTGGGATTCCGAATATTGATGGTATTTTAGGTTTAGTTACTTTCAAATAATTGTAGGTTTTTTGGTCAATCAGACCTTCCCACATCATGTCGTTTAAAGCCACATCTATCTTCCTGTAGGCAATATTAATCTCATTTAGTGACACACTAGAATATTTACTAGTGTCATTTAAAATTACATTCATCTTCCCTTCGTAAGTAATTAAGTCCATTATTACTATCCCCTACCTTTGTTGGGTTTCATAACCCTCACTTCCTTATTCCCCCTCAGTTCATCTAACACCTTCCCTTTCTTCTCCACTCATATTTGCCTTGTACTTAACCTTCTTGTATTCATTTCTGAATCTATTTTCTACCACTTTTTCAAAGTTTTTTAACTGAGGGTGTTTGTGGGGGGATTGTATATGCTCTTCGTAGTACATGTAGTGGTTGCATAAAGTGCACAATTTTACAATTGTGAATCCAATGGTTTGATTTAGCTAGCTCTGTGTGGGAAATGTGAATCCTTTTACATTGGTAAGACAGAGAGGAAATAGAGGAGAAGGATTTATGGACATTATTACGATATTCAGAGTAAAAAAGAGTCTAATGCTCTTTACAAGCACACATTAATATGTCGCAGAGTGTATTATTCTTTCATTGTACTTGAACAGATAAAGAAGGAAATTAGAGGGGGGCTATGGGAGGAAAAGATTGAATATAGGGAGTTATGGTGGCAACTGACTTTGGAAGCCACCAGTCCACCAGGGCTCAATGATTATACCTTCATAGCCCTCTTGCTAAAGCTGAGAGCTGCTAAGCTTTGAAAGAAGAAATTGTGCTTCATTCACATTAAATATGTAAATTTACAAAATAACCACTAGAGGGAGTAAACACATTTTGATGTTTTAACATGTTTTCCATTGACTAGTTCATAGGTTGGTACTAGGCTATCGGCCCTAGGGCCTATACAAGCCTAGCCATAACAATTCCCTGGCTGTTTCTTCCCACACTATTTACTTCCCTGGACCCCTGTCTAGCAGGGCGACTGACGTGATCCCCGGGGTGAATTTCCTTTCTCCCATCCAATCATCAAGGTTCCTTTTGAAGAGGGCCAAAGAGGCGCTCTGCTTGACATGTATGGGCAGTCTATTCCAGAGTCTGGGGAGTCTCTGGGTCAGGAACCTATCCCTCCAGCATGTTTTGTTTATTGTGATGGCAAGATTTAGATCCCTGGAGCATGTGGCTCTGAGGGATTGGGATTTCTTTAAGTGTAGCATGTCCAACAGCTCTGGGTATGACATGGCCTTGTATGTTAAGCAGAGATTGCCTTGGAGTAGACGATATGTGACAGAGCATAGCTGGAGTTTTTTAAGGTGGTCAGCATAGGGCATCTGCTTTAGGCCTGTGATTCTTTTAGTGAGGTATTTCTGTGGCCTTTCCAGTTGTTGCAGATGTCTTGAGAGGTACATACCAAATGGGCATTGTATTCTATAATGGGTCTAATGAGGGATGAGTACAGTGGGACAATGACCTCCTTTTTTCTGGATGAAAAGCCCTTAGTGATGAGGTGTGCCACATAGAAGGATTTTCTGACTGTTGTGGCAATGTGGTTATTGAAGGTGAGACCACTGTTCACCTGTGTCCCTAAGTTTCTTATCACACTTTCGGTGTTTAGTGTACTGCCACCTATGTGATAATTCATGGGTACATGTTTTTTTTCCCAAAGGGGATAACTATACATTTCTTGGCATTAAGCTTGAGCCCATGGCTCTGGCACCAAGCATCTGTTTCTATAAGGCCCTTTTGTAGAGTATCCACATCATTTGGGGATTCAATAATGGCTCCCAGTTTGCAGTCATCTGCGAACTTTGTTAGCCAGAGTCCCTTAGTGTTGGCCTGTACTTCAGAGAAGTAGATGCCAAACAAGAGATGTCCCTGGACTGAACCCTGAGGTACTCCACTTGTCACTTGCCTGGAGTTGGATTTGGAGTCAGCTACTTTTACAGTGTGGATTCTGTCAGTAAGCCAGTTGGCAACTCATCGAGTGACGTAGGGATTAATGCCCCGCTAGTAAGTTTATCTATGATTCCAGAGTGGGGGATGGTGTCAAAGGCCTTGGAGAGGTCCAGATAGGCTGTGTGGACTGCCTTACCCTCATCCATGGCTCTGGAGACTGATTCGAAGAAGTCAATAAGGTTCAGGAGACAAGATCGGCCCTTCACAAACCCAAACTGGGTGGGGTCCAGTGTTTTATGGTTGCCAATGTCTTTCTTTATAAGTTCCATGATAATACATTCCATGGCCTTGCAGATCAGGCTCGTCAGACTGATGGGGCTGTAGTTCCCGGGATCTAAGGTGGATCACCCCTTGTGGAGTGGGATAACTGTAGCTGTGCGCCACTCAGTGGGCACAAAGCCTGAGGTGAGGGTATGATTAAACATGACACTTAGGTGAGGTGGCAGTTTATTTTGTAGTTCATGTAGTACACAGCCCGGGATGTCATCTGGTCCCATGGATGCTGTATTCTTAGCTTTGGAGAGTGCGTTTTTTACCTGTGTGGTCGTTGTTACCGGAATTTGGCAATCTTCCAGTATTGAGATGGGCCATTTAGGGGGTGAGAGGGGGGTGAAGTTAGCACTGAATCAATCTGCCAGGATATTGTCAATATCCTTGGGATCAGTATATTTAATGCCATTCTGTTGTAGCTCAGAGCAGTTCTGAGCATTGCCATTTAGATTCTTGACATAGTTATAGAATGCCTTGTGGTTGTCTTTGGAATCTTTGGCAATTTTATATTCGTAACTAGCTTTGGAGGATTTTATGAGGGGATCTCAGCTTCTTACTGAGACTGGTAAGGGAGTTTTTTGCATCCTGGGATTTTCCTCTTTTCTGAAACATTTTTTTTCCTTTTGTTGTAAAGTTTGTTTATAGCAGGGGACCACCAGATTGGCTTCCTTTTTTTGGAGGAGAGCATCTTGGTTCTATTTGGGATGGCACAATTCATGCATGAGTGGATGTGCTCGTACAGTGCCTTAGTGTAGAACTCAGCAGTTGAACTTTCAGTTCCCATCTGCATGGGTATCATGAAGTTTGTAACTTCTGATTTGAGTAGCATGAAGTTGTCCTTGGAGAAGTTTTTTATGGAGGTTTCCTTACTGGGGGGTGGGGGTGGGATGTGGATGTTAAGGGTGATTAGCTTATGATCTGACCTGACCAACTAGGGGGTGACCATAGGTGTGGAGAATCGATTTCCCATGTTGTTAATGACCAGGTCTAGGATATTGGAGCCCCTGGTGGGACTATGGATTAGTTGATCCAGGGCATTGGAATTTATGAATTCCAAGAATCGTTGGGCAAAGGTGTTGGTGCACGAGTAGTTTTCCCAGTTAATGTCAGGGTAGTTGAAATCACCCAGTATTAGGGTGTTTGGTTGTATATTAATATTTTCCAGTATGTTTAGAAAGGTGTAGTGAGAATCTTGGGGCATGGTAGTGGATCTGTAGCAAGCTACAATTTGTTTTGCAGTCTTACCTAGTGTTAGTTACATCTGGAGAATTTCAGACCCATTGTGTTGGGCAACTAACCTGGTGGTGTGAATATCCTTGGTGAATATGGACACTCCTCCACCTTTAGTGTTTCGATCCTGGTTTGGTAGCCAAAAAGTGTGGCAAGAGTTGTAACCTGGTATTGCAGGGGTGCTGTCTGGAGCCTTGAACCTGGTCTCAGTTACTGCACAGATATCGATGTTCTCCATTTTTAGGAGTGCCTTGAGAGAGTGCATTTTGAGGTTTAGACTTCTAGCATTGAGTAGCATTACCTTCAGATTTTGCATGCTTGTACCTGTTACAGTGGTGGTTTTGTCCTTTGAACTTTGCCTAAAAAAGGCACTATAGGGATGGCAAGAGCCTTAGCCAGTAACCTGAATCCCAGGGGCAAGACCATCGCTGGCAAAGCATCGTGGTCTGTCGATCATGTCATCCCAGGCAGACAGATACTGGATCCACTTTGAATGACACCAGAAGCTTAGCCAATTGTTGAAGTCAGTCATTTTGTCCTTATATTGTGGTATCATTCTGGGCGTAGGCAGAATGCTACTCAGGGCTAGGGTCATACCTGCCTGGGCCACATGAACTGAGAGTTCTTCCATGTCTCTTTTCATGTAGTTGAGGGAGGTACATCTCAAGTCATTCACTCCAACATGGACAATGACAGAGTCATATTTGTACTTGTTGTGGAGTGACTTGAGTGCATGAGTTATGTGGCAGATCCTGGCACCCGACAGGCAGCTCACTGTAATTTTCTCCTTGTTCAGCCTGGTGAGTGGGACATAAGTGTGACTGACTATAGAGTCACCTATGACTAAAGTGTTAGGTACGTTGTCTTGCCTTAGGGGCTGTTGCTGAGTGCGCACTGGTGTTGTGAGCTATGTGACACTTTGGTTGTGATTGGGGTTTGTTTGCGTTTCATCTTCGGAAGTCCTTGTTGCTTGGGCAGGTTACAGTTAAGGGCCTCCGCATATGTGGAATTAGTGTTGCTATGTGTGAATTTTAACAGAATTAAACATTTTATTTAGTTAAATATGCTAAGCTGTGAAATACTTTGCAATTTTTTGTACTGTCACCATTCCATACTGTCACCTTTCAAATGTTCTTTGTGCTTTTACAATGTGTAATTTATTTGATGTGTTTTTTCAATAATTTTTTTTATTTTTTTATTTTCAAAACAAACAAACCACACAATATATATAATATGTACATGATTTCCAATGGTGGTTACATCCACATACTGTGTTATTACATCTTATATACTATATTAACAGTATATATAGCACTAAGAAGGAAAAAAAAAAAATATATATTTGATGTGTTTTTTATGTTTTAATGCACAAGGCACTTTGCACAGTAAATATGTCATTTTACAAAAGAACCACTAGATGGAGTAAATACATTTTAATGTTTTAACATGCATTTCATCAACTAGTGAATTTTAACAGAATCAGACATCTTAAATATTATGTACTGTCACCATTTTATATTGTCACTCTTTTAAATGTATTGTGTTTTTATAATGTGAAACTTATTTCATGTACTTTTGATGCTTTAATGCACAAGGCACTTTGCAAGGCACCTTAGTTACAATTAACTGGAAAAATGGGGAATTTTTATTGGTTGTGGTTTTAATTGGTGGAACATTTTTGAAGTATGTATATATATATATATATATATATATATATATGTGTGTGTGTGTGTGTGTGTGTGTGTGTGTGTGTGTGTGTGTGTGTGTGTGTGTGTGTGTGTGTGTGTGTGTGTGTGTGTGTTTAATTAAAGCTTCATTTATCTGATGAAGTCTGACTGAACAAGATGAAAACGCTGTGATGTTAAATGCGTTCATGTTTTTAAACTACTATTAAACCAGCTCTATTTTTGAACTGCAAGTGTGTACTGAGTTCCTTTTCTGTGGTACCTGACTCTGACTTGGAGTCAGCTAATTTACACTGTGGTTTCTATCTGTGAGCCAGTTTGCAACCCACCTAGTGATATAGGGGTTGATGTCTAGCTTAGTGAGTTTTTCTGGGATTCCTGAGTGGGGAATGGTATCAAAGGCCTTGGCCAGATTAAGGTAGGCTGTATGAATCACCTTGCCTTCATCCGCAGCTCTGGTGACTGACTCAAAGAAGTCGACCAAGTTGAGCAGGTATGATCTACCCTTCACAAAACAAAGCTGTGTGGGATCCAGAATTTGGAGATTCCCTATATCCTTGTTTATTAGGTCCATGATGATGCATTTTATAGCTCTGCATATCAGACACATCAGGCTAATGGGGCTATAGTTTCCAGGGTCTGTAGTTGCTCCTCCTTTGTGGAGAGGAATGGCTGTAGCAGTGCTCCATTTGGTAGGGACAAAGCCTGAGGTGAGGCTGTGATTGAAAAGGGCACACAGGTTTGGTGCCAGTTCACTCTGTAGTTCATGTAGAACACAGCCAGGGATATTGTCAGGTCCCATAGAAGCTGTATTCTTGGCCTTGGACAATGCTGTTTTAACCTGTACATCAGTAATACTGGGTGCCTGGCAACCTACTGGTATTGTGACTGGTCCTTTGGGGGTGAGAGATGGGTAAAGTTGGCACTGAATCTGTCAGCCAGTATATTGGCAATATCTGTTGGCTTGGTATAGGAGGTACCATTGTGCAGTAGCTCAGAGCGAATCTGGGTATTGCTGTGAAGATTCTTTACATAACTATAGAAGGCCTTGTGGTTGCCTTTACTATCTGCTGCAGTTCTGTTTTCATAGCTAGCTTTAGAGGATTTGATGAGGGATTTAAACCTTTTGTTGAGGCTGATAAGGTTTTTTTTCCAGTCTTGGGACTTTACTTTTTTCCACATCAGTTTCCTACTTCCGTTGTAGAGTTTATGGCAGGGGACCACCAGATTGGCTTCCTTTTTTTGGAGGAGGGCATCTTGGTTCTATTGGGTATGGCAAGATCCATGCATTTGTGTACGTGTTTGTACAGTACATTGGTGTATGCTTTGGTAATCATGCAACTATTCTCCATTTGCATGGGTGCCGTGAAGCTAGCCACCTCTGTTTTTAGGAGCCCAAAGTTAGCTTTCGAGAAGTTTTTCATGGTGGCTACATTTGCGGGTGGGGGTGGGAGGTATGTGGATTTCCAAGGTGATTAGTTTGTGGTCGGATCTAACCAGGGAGGAGTTGACTAGTGGTGTAGAGCAATGGTTGTCCATGTTAGTAATGACTAGGTCAAGGATGTTGCTACATCTAGTGGGGGTAGGAATGATCTGGTCCAGGGCATTGGAATTAATGAATTCCAGGAAATGTTGGGCAAGTGTATTGGTACATGAGTAGTTTTCGCAGTTAATGGAGGGATAGTTGATGTCACCCAGTATGAGAGTGTTAGGTTGGATCCTAATATTCTCCAGGGTGCTTAGGAACGTGAAGTGTGAGTCTTGGGACATGGTTGGGGACCTGTAGCAGGCTACAACCTGAATCGGTGTCTTACCCAATGTTAGCGGCACCTGAAGTAACTCAGATGCAATATGTTGGGCTATCAGTCTAGAGGTGTGTGCATCATTTATTAATATGGAAACACCACCGCCTTTGGAGCTTTGGTCCAAGTTCTGGCGTTGAAAGGTGTGGAATGAGTCATAGTCTGGTAGTGCAGGGATGCTTTCTGCTGCCTTGAACCAGATCTCTGTTACAGCACAAATGTCAATATTCTCCATTTTAAGGAGTGCTTCGAGTGAGTGCATTTTGAGATTTAGACTTCTAACAGCATGACTCCTCATATTGCATTTGTTTGTGGCTGTTACGGTGGTAATTTGGTCTTTGGAACACCGCCTAAAAAAGTCACTATAGGGGTGGCAAGAGCCTTGGCCAGTACCCAGAAGCCCAGGGGTGACATATGCAGGCCATCTCTGGCAAAGCATTGAGGTCTGTGAATCATGTCATCCCAGGCAGACAGATAATGGATCCCCTTAGAATCACACTAGAAATGTAGCCAATTGTTGAAATTAATCATTTTCTACTTGCACTGTGGTACTGTGGTACCATTCTGGGTGATGGTAGGATGCTGCTCAGGGCTAGGGTCATTCTCACCTGGACTACATAATCCAAGAACTCCTCAATGTCTCATTTCATGTAGTCCAGGGAGGTACGTCTCAGGTCATTCGCACCCACATGTATAATGACAGAGTGATATTTATACCTGTTGTTGAGGGACCTGAGTGCATGCATTATGTGGTGGATCCTGGTGCCTGACAGGCAGCTGATTGTTACTTTCTCCTTATTCAACCTAGTGAGTGGGACATCAGTGTGCCTCACTATCAAGTCACCTATGACTAGTGTGTTGGGCATGCTGTTTTGCCTTAGGGGCTTTGGTTGAGTGGCACACTGTTTAGGAGAGTTATGTGTCTCTTGATTAGTGTTGTGTTGTGGTGGTCAAGTGCATTTCTGCCTTGGAGGTCTCTGCTGTTTGGGTAGATTTTTATTGAGAGCCTCCGCAAAGGTGGGTGTGTGGTTTGTGTTTTTATATGAAGGCAGTGCTGGTGTGTGTTCTGGAGGGCCATGTGTTCCATGTGGCGTGGTGCAAGTGTTGACCTTCTCCTGTTGACCAGCTATTCCAGTCTTGGCTGGAGAGTGCGTGGCTTCCAATTTGGATATATAAGTGCATCTCTCACAAGTCTGAGTGTTGGGAGGTAAGAGGAGAGGGTTGTCAGTGTACATGAGGCAGTTGCTACATTGCCTCAGGATGCCCATGTTCACCAGGTTAATAGGAGAAAGCACAGGGAACTGACCTTTAAACATGCCTGGAGGGGTGGGCATTAATAATAAGTACTGGAGCTTTTTCCTTGTAGAACGTTTAGTGCTGGTAGCACTTTTGTGTGCTACAATAATTGCTACAAGAAGTCTGGTAAAGTGCTAAACTAATAAGCTAGTAAAAGTGCAGGAGAGAAGAGAACTAGCAAATCTAAGGGAAAGATTGAAGAGCAGACTTTGGCACCACTCAAAAGCTTACAAACAGTCTTGGATACAGCAAATCTGTATCGGGAATAGACTAGTTACAGGAAAGGTGGGAAACAAGCGCAAATGTAAGCTTTTAAACCAGAAAGTTGAAAGAGATGGAAAAACTGTCCAAATGGCCAATAAAACTACAATTTCTGGGCCAGAACCCACTCCTCTTGTGGTAGATAGACTACCTAGTGCTTACCACTTCCACTAACAAGCTAGAAGGCTTCTTTCCAACACAGAAAGGCTTGGGGGGCTCAGAAGCTTACAAACAGTCCTGGATACAGCAAATCTGTATCCGGACTAGACTAGTTACAGGAAAGGTGGGGAAAAAGTGCAAACATGGGCTTTTAAACCAGAAAGTTGAAAGAGATGGAAAAACTGCCCAAATGGTTAATAGACTACATCTGGGCCAGAAATCACTCCACTTGTGGTAGATAGGCTCCCTAGTGCTTATCACTCCCACTGATAAGCTAGAAGGCTTCCCTCCAACACAAAAAGGCTTGGGGGTGGTTCAGAAGCTTACAAACAATCCTGGATACAGCAAATCTGTATCTGGACTAGACTAGTTACAGGAAAGGTGGAAAACAAGCTTAGATTTTTTTTTCAGAAAGCAGCTAAAACACCACTAAAAACAATTGAAAGTGTAGTGCAAGCTAGCACACTTGAGTGTGTAGCAGTATTGCCAGCTATGCCAAGAGAAGTAGTGCAGTGGATGTGTAACATATGCCAGCACAGCTAGCTGGAATGTTGTGAAGAATTATACATAATTCGTATATCAAACTGATTTGTACAGATGCCAGTGTTGAAAATGTATTTGTAAAGTTGCTTGTGTTAAACATGTATCAACAGTGTGTCCTGTTGGACAGAAAAGAAATATAAATGCATTACTGTAACTTTTTAAAGGTATATGTTTTACTAGAGGATACTGGAAGAGAAGAGTTTAATCTCAAGCTACGTAACTCTGAAAAGAGACTGAAAGTAAATTACCTGGCTTAGGCCATAAAGAGTATATCTTACAGTTATCAATGCAGCCAGAGACAAAAAGTCTGTACTAGGAAGCTTTCTGCATTGTCTTTGGGGTGAGCTAACTGCTACTCTGGAAGGGTGGAGGTTTGAAATTGTTTTATGAATTCCAGGAGCTGCAGCAGATCTTAGCAAGGCTCTCTGAGTGTTTATTATCGATACAAATGTGCTAAATCTTGACAGCTTCTAGCTAAGGGGGTGGCATGGAACCAGAAGTCAGATGACCAGATGTATGTGATGTCATTCTGTAAGTTTATTGGTCACTTTTTAAACTGTAAGTAACTAACGCTTGAAGATGGATATAACATCCTTACCATAAAGTATTGTTTTTGCATTTCATTTTCTTGCTAAGGATGCCCACCCAATTTTTTCTTGGATCTGAAAGTCCCTGCCATGACATCTTGAAAGACTGATCCTAGACATGGAGAACGGTTCTTTTACAGAGAGCCAAGTGTCTGTTTCTAGATGAAGCAAATGACTTGTTAGTCACAGCCTTCACGTTGACATGAATAATTTGTGGTGGCTATAACAAAAGGTAATAACAAGGAAATAGTCTGCTTGCCATCCTTTTGTCTTATCTCTGCAAGAAATGAACAACTGAGTGTTCCTGAAAGAGTTTTCTTTTTGTCAAGGTAGTACTGGATGGAGACTGGGAACAGATATCATTTCAGTGTTTTTTTTTATCTTGCATGATATATGGACAGTGGACACACTGTCTTTTTTTAATTACATATCAGCAATGAATGTCCTGTATAATCTAACATAATGAACAGTAAGGTAACCCTGACTATATAGCAAGACAAAAGAAAGAACACGAGAACATCTTTAACTCCAGTTTTATGCATCTTATGGGGAGAGAAACAATTTCTTGCCATTGTGCTACCTAAACAAAAATACAAAGCACTGTTTCTTGTAATTTATACTCCAAACTACAAATAAATAAAAAAAACAACTGTATAAACATAGTATGTGTCTATATCCCCCCAGGTAATAACTCAGGGACCCTAGAAGACATTCTCTACTGGCTATCCAATGCCTACCCCCAAGTGACCATTGTTCTAGGGGACCTCAATATAGATTGGAACACCTGCACTGCAGAGACTCCAACCACCCACTCACGTAAAACTACATGGTTTTACACAAACTATAACTTCCCCTACTAGGATTAACAAGCCTAACAATAAAAAAGGTATCATAGACTGGATACTAATTAATAGCCCCTACCACATGTACAAATCAGGTACTCTCCCTGAAGATCTAAGTGATCATTTCTTAACATATACTATTAAGCATAAAGTTGAATGTCCACATCTACCCATTTATAAAACAATAAGAAATAACAAAAACTTCAACCTTAATAAATTCTTATGGATTATTAGGCTCAGGGCAGATAAAATCCCTGGCATTAATAATAAATTCTTAGAAGAACTTAAATTATGCAATTGGCCAATTCTAAAATAACTACCACTAGATGAGGCAGTAACACACTTTAATAACTCATTCCTGGCCATCCTTGACAATCATGCGCATGCACGCTCTATTAGAATTAAAACAAAAGTTGCCCCCTGGCTCACTAAAGAAACCAAACTAAAGATCATCCAAAGAAATAATACCTGGAACACCTGGCGCTCCTCTAAAGCCCCACAAGATCAACTCAAATTTTGACAATTTAAGAATGATATAAAAAAATCCATATTACTAGACAAAAAAAAATATTTCTGCCATCTACAGCAGAAACACCACAACAAGCCACAGACGTTCTGGGCAGGTATTAACAAACTCCTCCACCCAGAGCAATCCACAACTCCAACCCCCTCAGCCCCAACCCAAAAATCGCCAGAGTCCATTGCCAACACCTTCAACAGTTTCTTTACAGAAACCATCCAGGCCTTTGCTAGCAAACTTAAACCCACTTGTCCTAACACTGAAACCCTTAAACGCAGTGACAATCTCTCCTTTAGTTTCCAAAAAGTTCTGACTTCACTCATTAGAGCCCTAATTAAAAAACTCAAACCAACCACCCTTTCAGATTACCTCCTCCCTGCAGACTACCTGCAAAAAGCTGCTGATGTTATATCATACCCTGTCTTTATTTTGATAAACAGAACCATAACTGAAGCCTCTATCTGGAAAATACAATGTAGCCCTCTTAGTTCATCTTTTCAAACTACTTGCTTACTTTATTTTACTTTATTTTTAAGCGTCCGTCAAGTTATTACTTACTTCTTTGTTGTTTTTGTTTATATATACTACCCCTGTTCTTGGAGCTTTTCTCCCCCCACATCCTGAAAAAATGGACATGTATCCAGCTGGACTAGCCCAGTCAACAAATGTAAAATAAAATAAAATAAAATAAAATAAATAATATAAATACCACATGTCATACCACTCCACAAAGGAGGCAGCTCCATTGAGCTGTCAAACTATAGACCAATAGCTGTCCTTTCCCCTCTGGCTACAATTATGGAAAAGTGTATCCATAAACAACTTTTACACTACCTTATTCAACATAATCTTCTGGCCAACTCTCAGCATGGATTTAGACCACAGCACAGTACCACCTCAGCCCTCCTCTCCTTTTCTAATGTCATAAATTCCAATTGTTACAACAACAAACTGTCTTCTGCCCTGTTTCTCGATCTCTCCATGGCCTTTGACATGGTTAACCACCAGCTACTCTTACTTACCTTAAATAAACTATCCCTAAACAACCATGCCATACAATGGTTTCAATCTTATCTTAGTGGAAGACAACAGGCTGTCCTTTGGCAGGACAAACTCTCCACCCTTCTCTCCGTTACCCTTGGTGTCCCTCAAGGCTCCATATTAGGTCACCTTCTTTTCTCCCTCTTTATCAATGGCCTCCACATTGGTAATCCCAGATGCAACCTGTATACAATATGCTGATAACTCCACACTGATTTGCTCAGCCTCTACCCTCTACAGATCTCCTTAGTTTAACACAGAAAACTTTTAATACAATGGAAAACTGGATCTCTAATCAACAGCTAATAAAACAAAACTATTGCTCTTCTCCCCTACTCACAAATCCTCTCAACCTTCGTTTACTATAACATCTAACAATGGGACCATAATCTCACCAGATATGTATAGCAAACTCCTGGGTGTTATAATAGACAACAACTTCAAATATGATATGCATGTAAACCAAACTATTAAAACAGTTAATAAAAAACTTGGCTCCCTATACAAAAACAAACCTTTTCTCACCCCTCTAGTTAGGACTGCCATTGCCTGTACCCATCTGCTTTCAACTCTACTCTATGCCTTGTCAATACTCACTAACCTGAATAAAACTGATCTCAGCAAACTCTTTAGCTGCTACAATCAAATTGCCAGGTTTGCCACAGGAACTTCCTACAGGACACACCGCTGTCAAAACCTAAACCTCCTAGGATGGCTAGAACTTCCCAGGCTAATTCAATATAATGAACTTACTGTAGCATTCAAGGTTATTAACCATTCAGGAAAAAACGCCCTCCCTTAAAAACATTATCCATCCCTACAAAAACGCTAGGCCACTTCGTTCCACTACAAAACTTTTTGTTCAGTCTGTTAAAGCTAACAACCTATCTGGAGAATCTTCGTCTGTAAATTCAGAAGGCAAAACCTGGGATTCACAACCATCTGACCTTACTCTGAACCCCTCCCTTAATCAGTTAAAAAAAATCTAACCCAGTATTTTAAAACTCACTGGTTATGTCCTTGCTCTAACCCTGACTAAGGCCTCATCTACTTCCATATCCCTGCAATTTTTTATTAACAGCGACTAACTTCTCACACTAAAAGGTTTGAAAAGAAAAACTGTGACATCTTCGCAGATGCTCTGTATATAAACTGGACCTGTAGGTTACATAAGAGAAACTGTAACATATTTGTATATATTTCTGAATATAAACTGTATTCTTCATAGGCCTGAAATGTGAGACTGTAACTTGTATGTTAATACAATATGTTTGTGCATATACTGTAACTCGCTTGTCTTTATCTTTTTGTAAGTTTGGAGCTTTTCTCCCCGGGCCTTCACTGAAAATGGACATGTATCCAGTTGGACTATCCCAGTCAATAAATGTTAAATAAATAAATAATAAATAAATAAAACTTATTTGAAAAACTATCAGTGATGAAAACAATACATTATGGTTATTCAAATTGACGTTCCAATCTCTCTCCATTTTGACATTTCCATGTTTGATTTGGAAGCTTTATGTGTTGCAACAATACATTTTGGTCTTTCAAATTAACCTTCCAAACTCCCTCCATTTTGGCATTTTCATGTTTGATTTGTAACTATCTCTGTTGCAACTACTTTTGTAGTGGTGGCTAATTATCATCCAGCATATTCCAACAGCTCCATGGCATACCTCTGTGGTGGTTAATAATCATACAGTCCAATACAACAGCTCCTTGTCATAACTCTGTGGTAGTTAATTATCATTTTCTGCAATATGATGACTCCTTGGCATATCATTGAGGTGGCTAATTATCATATAGTTCAATTCAACATCTCCTTGGCAAAACAAGAATTGAAAGCATATATCATTTCAGTGTTTTTTTTATTCTGCATGATATATAGGCAGTGGACACACATACTTTTTTAATTATATATTGGCAATGAACTGTGTTATAAATTAATGTTTTTCAGTTTTGAGACAGCATTAATGACATCTTTTATAGTCTAATACAGTAAACAGTAAGATAATCCTGACTATATAGCAAAACCAAAGAAAGAACACATGAGAAAATCTTTAACTGTCATGCAGACAGAAACTAATGAGCTCTCACCAGGGCTTTTTAATTCTATACTCCGGTTTTATGTATATTGTGGGGAACAAAACAATGTATTGCCATTGTGTTACCTAAAAAGATAGGACCACAAAAACAAAAATACAAAAACACTGCTTTCTTGTTAGTTATACTCCAAAACTCATTTTAAAAATTACCACTGATGAAAACAATACATTATGGTTATTCAAATTAACATTCCAAACTCCCTCCATTTTGGCATTTCCATGTTTGATTTGGAAAATTTCTGTGTTGCAGCTACTTTTGTAATGGTGGCTAATTATCATCCAGTCTAATCCAACAGCTCTATGGCATACCCCTATGGTAAATAATTATCATCCAGTCCAATACAACATCTCTTTGGCATAAGTCTGTGGTAGCTAGTTATCATTTGGTCCAATATGACAAGTCCTTGCCATACCTCTATGGTGGCTAATTGTCATGCAGTCCAATTCAACATCTCCTTGGCATACCTCTGTGGTGGCTAATTATTGTCCAGTCCAAAACAACATCTCTGTGGCATACCTCTATCATGGCCAATTATTCTCTAGTCCAGTATGACAGGTCCTTGGCATAACTCTGTGGTGGCTAATTATCATCCAGTCCAATCTGATAGCTCCTTGGCATACTTCTAAACTGTCCCTTATTTTCAGAATGTCCCTGATATTGGTTCAACTTTTAACTCTGGCCATCTTAATCCCCTTAAAACATGTGACTTTTGTAGATAAGGTGGTGAATTACACTTAAAAATAATGACAATAATTAGAATTATACATTTCTTTACTTCAGAAAATGTATATTAATTCACATTATCTTATCCTGTCAATATCTGAAGTTAATAGTGCTAATATTTTAGAAGCGCCCCTGACTGTCCCTTATTGTTAATAGATTTGTACCAGATTCTGTTTTGATTTATCCCTGATTTGTTGCGGGTTATGCTTCTTAATGGACAACCCTTCTAGTTTTCCATCATGGATAGACTTTTCAACTCATTTGCAAATTTACCAACAATAAAAACAATGCATTGTGGGTATTCAAATAAGCATACAAAATTCTCTTCACTTCTGCATTTCCTAGTTTGTTTTGGAAGCACTTTGTATTACAACAGTACCCATGTCTGCAGAATCTGTAGTGGTGATCTGTTGTGAAAGGGCATATGTTTGCTTATACACCTTTAAAGTATATTACTCATTATCTCATACATCCTAATTTTACACTACGTTTATTTTATAATGTACCGGCTTTATTTTAAACTTGGTAACCACTAATTGCTCTACGTTTGTCTTGTTGTCTTAGCAAACACAAAATACAAACAAATTGTTTATGTAATATACATTTTCTGAAGTAATATCCCATCCTGCATGTATGGAATTCAATGTTTATACATTACCTGAAAACTAATTACAGTCTTTTGTTAACTCTCCATTTATATGAAGGGATATTCTAGGGGAATATTTAAAATAAATAAAAAGAAATGCATGAATGCATAATCTTGCCTCAATGAAATTCAATATTTAAACATTGCCTGAAAACTTTTTCTAGTCTTTTATATAAAGGGGTAGTTGGGGATCTTTAACACATTTCCTTAGTCAGCTGTCTTCTACCATAATGCAGTTTTGTAAGTTATTGTTAATAAACCTTATGGCACTGACATTACAAACATTACAATACTGCATTTTAAGTATAATTGGTTAATATGTTTTGGGGGGGTGACCACTTCTAGAAACATATGTAAGTAACAACCCTCAAAGATGGGTATTACTCTTCAGTACATACACATTTTTTTTGATATGGAAAGTATTTTGTTTTTATATTTTGTTTTGCTGATAAAGACAAGCCCTGAGATGCCTCCTGGAGCAGATAAGTGCAGTAGTTATTTTATTTATGTAGTTTTTGCCATTTGTTTACCAAGAAAAATCCAACTGAGCAATGTCTTTTTTTCATGGTGACACCGTGAGAAGCATTCCATAATAAAAGCAGACATCAATTGCAATGTTTCATCATTTACAGTTAGTTTCATTGGTAACAACAGTTTCATTTTTCTGACATTGTATACATAAGTTATATAATTTACAAACAATTTTGATTAAAAATTACAATTACATGGGAGGTATACAAATAAGTGAAATTCTCTGAGGCTAACTTCGAGTCCAAATTGGCCACATCCACTAAGGACAATCACAAGGTCTTCTTCGCATACGTCCACAATCTCAAAGGTAACTCCCAAATCTGCTCTGAACTGATGGTCAAGAATACTACATACAAAAACACCATAGATATAGCCAACCTGCTGGAAGACAAGTTCAGTGAAAACTTCACCCCGTTGTCCCTCCCATCAGTAAACAAGGACATCCCCGGCACCTGCCCCCCCCCTCCCCTCATCACTAGGGAGCAGGTCATTAATGCTCTCTCAAAGGCAAAAAATACAGCCTCCATGGGACCTGACAACATCCCTGGCTGTGTCCTACATGAACTCAGGCACACTATTCAACCAAAATCTGTGCACCGGCTTCACCCCAGCAGAATAGAGGACAGCCACTATCATCCCTCTACACAAAGATGGAGCATCCACTGACCCAGGCATTTATAGGCTCATCAGCCTAACTAGCCTGATCTGCAAAGCCATGAAATGCATTATCATGGACCTCTTTAAGAGGAACTTGGATGACTAGACATTGGCAACCTCCAAATGCTTGATCCCACAAAGTTTGGTTTTGTCAAAGGGAGATCATGCCTGTTAAACATGGTCGCCTTCTTCAAAACAGTCACCAAAGCCATGGATGAGGGGAAGACAGTGCACACCACCTACCTTGACCTAGTCAAAGCTTTTGACACTTTTCCCCACTTGGGCATAATAGATAAACTCTCCCAGCTAGGCATCAACCTATATTTTACCAGATGGGTAGCTAACTGGCTCACTGATAGAACCCACTCAGTCAAAATAGGGGAAGCCACCTCTAGTAGTAGACCCGTAATAAGTGGCATACCCCAAGGATCGGCCTTGGGGCCACTACTATTTGGGATATACTTTTCTGAGGTGCAAGCCAAAACCAGTGGTCTGTGGCTGATCATGTTTGCAGATGAATGCAAGCTGGGCACTGTCATAAATTCCCCTAGTACTGTGGACATCCTTCAAGAGGGCCTTGCTCAAACTAATGACTAGTGCCAGAAGCATTGCCTCAAATTGAATGCCAAGAAATGCATCATTATCCCCTTTGGGGATACTGGTGTCCCCACTAATTATTACATTAATAACAATGTACTAAGCATGCAATCAGTTGTGAGGGACTTGGACACCCAGGTTGATAGCAACCTGACTTTTGACTAACACATTGCCTCCATTGTATAAAAAGCTTTCTACATGGCCCACCTCATAAGTAAGGGTATTTCATCCAGGAACAAGGATGTCATAACATCCCTGCACTCCTCCCTTATCAGAACCATTATTGAGTACAGTGCCCTCTTCGGCATGTACCTTGCCAAGCACATGCAACAGCTGGAGAGACCACAGAGGTTCCTGACCAGGAAAATCCAGGGTCTGAAACACCTATCCTATACAGATAGGCTAAAAGCCCTGTCCCTCTACCCAGTCTCATACAGACTGCTCAGAGATGACCTGTGTCCTGCTTACAAGGCTATCTCAGACTCAGGCTTGATGGAGTTGCTGCATATCCATAAGTCAACTCCACTCACACAACCCACACACAAAGCCTCATCCTGGTCTGTGACATTAATAGAAGTTGTTGATGGGATAGATTTGTGTCCCAATGACTCTCCCATCTGTGGAATAGACTCCCTCTCCATGTCAAGCAGAGTACCTCACTAGGCCTTTTTAAGAGGAATCTGGATGACTGGATGGGAAACAGAAAATATAACCCTGAGGTCCCACCTGTGTCCCTGCTGGACAGGGAAAACAGGTGCTGAATTTATAGGAACATGGGTGAAATTCTTGGCTAGACATATAAGGGCCTCTGGGCCAATAGCCTAGTATCATCCTATGAACCAATTAAATACAGGAGGTATATGCAGTGTAATATTATCAGTATGTATAGATTATCAGGTATTACCTAAGAATATTTGTTACCTAAAAGACTTGTTCACAATCTAAGATATAGAATGATAAGAAAAAGAGAGCAAAAAAAGGAAGGAGGGGAGGAGGAGCAAGGAAGATAAAGGAGATGAGATGATAGAGAAAGGTATAGTTGTGATACTAAGTACATTAAGTTTTGTGCAGCAGAGAATTATACATATGTGGGAGGTATGGCCTAATGGTTAAAGTCTTTGCCTCATAGGCATAAGGTACAGTGTTTGATTCTTCCTTTGTGTTATCTACTTAGCTTAAAATGGTCCTTCAGGGCAGTTAGCCTGCTATTTATATATGAATGTATATGGTACAAATTCATATAGATGCGTTATTATTAGTTTAACCAGGGGTGGTGCAGAACCATTTATCTATCAGATGCTGCTTAAGTAGGCATTTAATGTCTTTCAGGTTACAGACTGCTCTTAAATGGAATGGGATGGTATTCCAGCTATTAGCAATGCAGTGTGAATTCAGGGAGTGTCCTGCATTGCTGTTACTTTTAGCTATGGAGAATAATGATTTGTCAGTAGAGTGTAGAGAGTGTAGTGTAAAATGAATGGTGGAGTGAAGAGATGGGAATTTTTTAGGGTTGTACAGTAGTTTGAAATTTGTAATTAATTGTAGTATAATTGAGAAATATTTAGTTTGAGTCAATTTAGTTGTTTTAGAGGGAGGCGTTGATGTGATCTATACTACTGGCTGGTTGAGAATCTGACCAATTTATTGCAGCATTGTTCTAGTTTGGCTGATGGAGAGGAGTTGAGATTGGTTAGTAAAGGAGAGGCATATAATAAGGTGGGATGTAGAAAAGAAGTGGCTATGTTTTGTCTAGCAAAGTCAGTAAAGTAGTGTTTTACTCTACAGAGGCAGCCTAGCTTTTGTTTTGTCTTCTTTATGGGTTGTTGAAGGTGGAGATGAAATTTCAGGTGGTTGTCTATAATCACATCTAGTAGTTTGGTGTGGAATACCTCTTCTATATTGATTTTGCTGGATGACAGTACATTAAAGGTATTTTTTGGGAGGAGAAAAAGTTGGGAATGAACAGTAGCAGTTCAGTGTTTTTTGGATTATGGAGGAGTTGTAAGTTGTCGTGCGAAGTTTGTGGGGAGGAAAATAATTTCTGGGTTAGTGTTTGGAGCATGGATAGTGCCCTATCAGCACATATTAGAGTTGAGTCATTGACATATTGTACTCTGGTGGTCTCCTTGACTGCTGTGTTTAGGTCATTGTTAAATGAGTTGAACAATACATGACACTGGGCCTTGTGGGACACTGACGGACATAGGAAGGAAAAAGAGAAATCATCTTGCTGTTTCACTGCTCAGGACCGACTAGTGAGGTAACTAAGAAACCAGTTAAGTGAGGATAGTGCTAAAAGACTGAATCCGTGAGGCTTCAATGCCAAAATGCATGCATAATCTAGTACTTCCATACTAAATGCAGCAGTAGGATAATTTTCTAAAAAGACAAGCTGTCATCTAGGTCTTGCAGGTGGAGCATCTTTCACTTACAATTAACATATATGTTGACAGAGAGTTGAAACCACATTGTTAGTAAGAAGCTGTTCATCTTAAAAGAAGTGGTTTTGTATAATAAGACTGTATTACAGATGTATGCAAGTCACTGCCAAAAGTATCCTGGGACATCATTGGGGGTGATTATATAGCTAAAAATGAATAAACAACATTCTAAACATGGCACACTCTAATCTTAAAGTGTATTGGTCACTTTTGGAAGCATCGTTGTTTTACAAATAAATTTCCTGTTATACTTCTCATGGAAAATTTGTACTTGATATTGTAAAAATGAAAAGAAAAAGATGAAAGCGTACTATTTCATTATTTAGTTTCTTCATCTATAACAATAACCATAAAATGATACCATAGTAGATACAAAAGGTTATTTTCATACAACTGCAGGAAAAAACACATAGGCTTACCTCTGTGCTTTGTAACTTCTTACTTACACTGTGGTTTCACTACTGTACCATAACATGTGTTAGTTTTCTTTGCGAAGTATTCCACTTTCAAGAGCTAATAAAAAAACAGAAGTAACCACAGTGTAAAATATAATAAAAAAAGTCCAAAGCATACCTCTCAACTGTACAGGTTTTCATAGAATGTCCAGATTTTTGCCTGATATGTTTGGTGTGTCCCTCCTAAAATCTGTTCCTTTCAGGCAAATAGCTGTGGATTGAAGTCATTACATGACGACATACATTTGAGTTCATAGGTTCATAGATTGGTACTAGGCTATCAGCCCTAAGGCCTATACAAGCCTAGCCATAACAATTCCCTGGCCATTTCTTCCCACACTATTTACTTCCCTGGACCCCTGTCTAGCAGGGTGACTGACATGATCCCTGGGGTGAATTTCCTTTCTCCCATCCAATCGTCAAGGTTCCTTTTGAAGATGGCCAAAGAGGCACTCTGCTTGACATGTATGGGCAATCTATTCCAGAGTCTGGGGAGTCTCTGGGTCAGGAACCTATCCCTCCAGCATGTTTTGTTTATTGTGATGACAAGGTTTAGATTCCTGGAGCGTGTGACTCTGAGGGATTGGGATTTCTTTAAGTGTAGCATGTCCAACAGCTCTGGGTTTGACATGGCCTTGTATGTTAAGCAGAGATCGCCTCTGAGTAGACGATATGTGACAGAGTATAGCTGGAGTTTTTTAAGGTGGTCAACGTAGGGCATCTGCTTTAGGCCTGTGATTCTTTTAGTGAGGTATTTCTGCGGCCTTTCCAGTTGTTGCAGATGTCTTGAGAAGTACATACCAAATGGGGCATTGTATTCTATAATGGGTCTAATGAGGGATGAGTACAGTGGGACAGTGATCTCCTTTTTTCTGGATGAAAAGCCCTTAGTGATGAGGTGTGCCACATAGAAGGATTTCCTGACTGTTGTGGCGATGTGATTATCGAAGGTGAGACCACTGTCCACCTGTGTCCCTAAGTCTCTTATCACACTTTCGGTGTTTAGTGTACTGCCACCTATATGGTAATTCACGGATACATGTTTTTTCCCAAAGGGGATAACTATACATTTGTTGACATTGAGCTTGAGCCCATGGCTCTGGCACCAAGCATCTGTTTCTGTAAGGCCCTTTTGTAGAGTATCCACATAATTTGGGGATTCAATAATGGCTCCCAGTTTGCAGTCATCTGTGAACTTTGTTAGCCAGAGTCCCTTAGTGTTGGCCTGTACTTCAGAGAAGTAGATGCCAAACAAGAGCGGTCCCACAACTGAACCCTGACGTACTCCACTTGTCACTTGTCTGGAGCTGGATTTGGAGTCGGCTACTTTTACAGTGTGGGTTCTATCAGTATGCCAGTCAGCAACCAATTGGGTGACATAGGGATTAATGCCCAGCTTAGTAAGTTTATCTATGATTCCAGACTGGGGGATGGTGTCAAAGGCCTTGGCAAGGTCTAGATAGGCTGTGTGGACCACCTTATCCTTGTCCATGGCTCTGGAGACTGATTCGAAGAAGTCAATCTGGTTCAGGAGACAAGATCGGCCCTTCACAAACCCAAACTGGGTGGGGTCCAGTGTTTGAAGGTTGCCAGTGTCTTTGTTTATAAGTTCCGTGATAATATGCTCCATGGCCTTGCAGATAAGGCTTGTCAGACTGATGGGACGGTAGTTTCCGGGATCCAAGGTGGACCCACCCTTGTGGAGTGGGATAACAGTAGCTCTACGCCACTCAGTGGGCACAGACCTGAGGTGAGGCTATAATTAAACATGACACTTAGGTGAGGTGCCAGTTCATATTGTAGTTCATGTAGTACACAGCCCAGGATGTCATCTGGTCCCATGGATGCTGTATTCTTAGCTTTGGAGAGTGCATTTTTTTTACCTGTGTGGCCGTTATCACCAGAATTTGGCAATCTTCTGGTATTGAGATGGGCCATTTAGGGGGTGAGAGGGGGGTGAAGTCGGCAATGAATCGATCTGCCAGGATATTGGCAATATTCTTGGGATCAGTATATTTAATGCCATTCTGTTTTAGCTCAGAGCAGATCTGAGCATTGCCATTTAGATTCTTGACATAGTTATAGAATGCCTTGTGGTTGTCTTTGGAATTTTTGGCAATTTTATTTTTGTAACTAGCTTTGGAGGATTTTATGAGGGATCTCAGTTTCTTACTGAGGCTGGTAAGGGAGATTTTTGCATCCTGGGATTTTCCTCCTTTCTGCAACAGTTTCTTCCTTTTGTTGTAAAGTTTGTTTATGGTAGGGGACCACCAGATTGGCTTCCTTTTTTTGGATGAGAGCATCTTGATTCTATTAGGGATGGCACGATTCATGCATGAGTGGATGTGCTCGTACAGTGCTTTAGTGTAGGATTCAGCAGTTGAACTTTCAGTTCCCGTCTGCATGGGTGTCATGAAGTTTGTCACTTCTGACTTGAGTAGGATGAAGTTGGCTTTGGAGGAGTTTTTTATGGAGGTTTCCTTACTGGGGGGTGGGGGTGGGATGTGGATGTTAATGGTGATTAGCTTATGGTCAGACCTGACTAACGAGGGGGTGACCATAGGTGTGGAGCATTGATTTCCCATGTTGGTAATGACCAGGTCTAGGATATTGGAGCCCCTGGTGGGACTATGGATTAGTTGATCCAGGGCGTTGGAATTTATGAATTCCAAGAACCGTTGGGCAAAGGTGGTGGTACATGAGTAGTTTTCCCAGTTAATGGCAGGGTAGTTAAAATCCCCCAGTATTAGGATGTTTGGTTCTATCTTAATATTTTCCAGTATGTTTAGAAAGGTGTAGTGAGAATCTTGGGGTATGGTGGGGGATCTGTAGCAAGCTACAATTTGGATTGCAGTCTTACCTAGTGTTAGTTGCACCTGGAGAATTTCAGATGCATTGTGTTGGGCAACTAGCCTGGTGGTGTGAATATCCTTGTTGAATATTGACACTCCTCCACCTTTAGTGTTTCAGTCCTGGTTTGGTGGCCGAAAAGTGTGGTAAGAGTTGTAGCCTGGTATTGCAGGGGTGCTCTCTGGAGCCTTGAACCAGGTCTCAGTTACTGCACAGATATCGATGTTCTCCATTTTTAGGAGTGCTTCGACAGAGTGCATTTTGAGGTTTAGACTTCTAGCATTGAGTAGCATTACCTTCAGATTTTGCATGCTTGTACCTGTTACAGTGGTTGTTTTGTCCTTTGAACTTTGCCTAAAAAAGGCACTATAGAGGTGGCAAGAGCCTTAGCCAGTAACCTGAATCCCAGGCGCAACAGGTGCAGACCATCTCTGGCAAAGCATTGTGTTCTGTCAATCATGTCATCCCAGGCAGACAGATACTGGATCCCCTTTGAATGACACCAGAAGGTTAGCCAATTGTTGAAGTCAATCATTTTGTCCTTATATTGTGGTATCATTCTGGGCGAAGGCAGGATTCTACTCAGGGCTAGGGTCATACCTGCCTGGACCACATGATCTGACAGCTCTTCCATGTCTCTTTTCATGTAGTCCAGGGAGGTACGTCTCAAGTCATTCACTCCAGCATGGACAATGACAGATTCATATTTGTACTTGTTGTGGAGTGACTTGAGTGCATGCATTATGTGGCGGATCCTGGCACCCGACAGGCAGCTGACTGTAATTTTCTCCTTGTTCAACCTGATGAGAGGGACAGCAGTGTGCCGGACTATAGAGTCACCTATGACTAAAGTGTTAGGTACATTGTCTTGCCTTAGGGGCTGTTGCTGGGTGGCACACTGGTGTTGTGAACTGTGTGACACTTTGGTTGTGGGTGTTTGTTTGCATTTCAGCTTCAGAGGTCCTTGTCGTTTGGGCAGGTTACAGTTAAGGGCCTCTGCATATGTGGATTTAGTGTTGCTATGTGTGGGTGTTGGTGGTGTGGGTTTAGAAGGGCTATGTGTTTCTTGAGGTGTAGTGTGGGTGTTAACCGTCTCCTCTTGACTGTCTAGCACATTCTTAGGTGGAGAGAGCTTTGCTTCCATTTTGGCTATGTAAGCGCATCTCTCACAGGTTGTAGTGTTGGGTGGTAGGAGGAGAGGGTTGTCTGTGTACATGAGGGAATTGCTGCATTGCCCCAGTATGCCCAGATTCACCAGGTGGACAGGAAAAATCACCGGAAGCTGACCCTTGGACATGCCTGGTTTGGTGCTTTTTTTTTTTTAAGACTCCACATCCTTCAGAAAATTCATGCTGAAGCAAAACCTATTATCCTATCAACTTTCTAAGTTTGTAAGAGCAACATTTAAAATCTGTCCCTATTTGTCCCCCCATCATTTTAGGCTTTGTCCAGATTTTTTGCTCTAAGAGGTTGTGAGGTATGGTCCAACGCATGCACTGTGAAGCAGTAGGAAACACTTTCAGTCAGCCAAACTCTTCAGTCCAAGCTGTTTTTATTCTTCCAACATACAAAGACACAGATTGAGCACTTTCATCCCCTGAAACTGAGGACTTCATCAGAATCTAATTGCACTCCATAGTACAGCCTTTAAATACCGTTAAAAATGAGTGATGTCATCACCCTTCACAATGCTTTAAAGATACAACTACCTTAATGCTCAAATGAAATGCACTACAAACACATTTTAACACAAGAACATTTTAACAAACATCATTTATAAAAAACTTTTCAAATTCCAAGACATTCATCAAATGTAAACTTAAAAATTGTTTAAGATAAATATCAACTACATTTTATCCATTGACTTGCTTTAAAACACACACACACACACACACACACACACATATATATTTATATATATATATATATATATATATATATATATATATATATATATATATATATATATATATATATATATATATATATATATATATATATATATATATATATATATTGTGTAGTTGAACCCCCCCCCCATACACACAGACTAAGATACACAGTACTTACGAGGTAGCTTACCTCACTAATATTGGTTTTAAGGATACCGTTTCATTAAGACCTAGTGCATGGGTCGCAACTAGTTTTATTTGCCACTTAATTTCCCTTTCCTCTATATAATTCCTGTAATCTCCCCCTCTAGGATTTGGTCTTACTCGCTCCATAATACCAAATAAAAACTGAACAAAATTTGCACATACTAATGAATGTTTATATAGGGCATTATTTATATTTCCTGTAGCAAACTGGTACTGGTGTTCATATTCTGTCCATAAGACGCCTTTCTGTCTTGCCTATGTAGTAAGCTGGACAGGTTTTACAAGCTGCCAGATATATCACACCTGATGTTTGACAATTTCCTTTTTCAAAGAAAACCTTAGACTTCAAAATGTTTTGCAGGGTTACCATATTCTTAGCTTGTACGAACTTGCATTGTGAACAAGCACCACATCTTGTTTTACTACTATTACCCACTACCCAACTTTTGTTAGTAAGTTCAAATACCCCTTTTAAATTGAGCCCAGTTTTGTATACAAAAGTGGGTTCCTTCCCAACAACTGAAAATATTCTAGGGTTATTTTTAAGAATGGACCAATTGTTCTCAAAAATCTTTTTCACTTGTTTGACTTGTCCACAAAAAGGAATAACCATAGCCCTATGAAATTGTTTCTCCTCTTCCAAATTTTCTTTTTCCTCTAGTACACTCACTTTTAACATATTTTACATTTTTCTCCACTGTGCTAGCTGGATACTCTCTTTCGTAAAATAGTTGTGCTACTTTTTGTAAGTCTCCATCTACGTCTCCCTCATCAGAAGTCATACGGGGAACTCTAACTAGCTGACCTTTGACTGTATTATTTTTTTGATGGTGGGGGTGATTACTGGTATCCTCTAAATAGGAATTACTGAATGTGGGTTTTCTATAAACATTGGACTTAAATCCTTTACTGACTTTTTTGTATAAATGTATCCAAATAGTTAATGCTTTCTACACTACTGGTGTATGTGAATTTCAAAACAAAAATAGATGAATTGTTCAAAAATTCCACAAATTCTCTCTTATTTTCTAACGCTAATGTCCACAAAATGAATACATCATCCAAAAAATGCATGTACATTTTAATATATTTAAACCACTCACTAGGGAAAATTATAGTTTCTTCCCATTCTAAAAGCACCATATTAGCATAAATGGGGGTGCATGATGCTCCCATCGCTACACCCTTATTCTGTTTAAAATATTCTCCCTCATAGTAAATGTAATTATAATCTAATACAAGTTCCATAAATTCAGACGTCAAACTTATTTTATCATCAGAAAAGTCCATATGTTTTTTCATACTTTCTAAAAAGAGCTCCATCCCTTCACTTTTTGGAATGGATGTATATAAGTCCACTATATTGACCATAAGAAAGGAAATGTTTTCTTCCCAGAGATTATTTTTTAGCCTACCCAGGAAGTCCCAAGAATCTTTCAAAAGGTGGTCTACCTTTTTGTAAACATGTTTAAGCCACTTGTCTATTACCACCACAAAAGGGTAGGTTTTAGAACCTTTTCCTGCCACTATGAGCCTAAACTTAAGATGTTCCAAACCTTTATGAGTTTTGGGAATCCCAAAAATAGTGGCTGTTACTGGATGTCTAACTTTCAAAAAATTATAAATAAGTCTAGTCCTGCACAGAAGCGGACATTTAGGAGGAGGACGGCAGAGCACTATGCATATTAACGAAGGCGCACTGCCTGAATTCCTAATCCTACATGGAGCGTGGACGAGTGCGGGGGGCATGTCTGAGAGCAGAGCTCTCACAATAAACATGCCCCTGCAAAGTAGAACAGCAGAAAGTGTAAATAAATGAGTGAGACCACTCATAGCTGTCCACATATCCCCACCTACAGTTCCTCGTGTGTACAACAGCAACAGGACATAAAAATAAAAAGAAGAAACCCCTTTATTTTTTTTTAAAACTCTGAGTACAGCTAACCATAGGTGCAGGGGTATGCCCATCACTAAGCTATGGTTAAAGCAGCTTAAAAGTCTGAAGAGGATAACAAGGAAGATATAGGCAAATGAAGCAGCACAGCAATAGTGTAGTGGTCGGAGCATTTGCCTAACAAACAGGCATTCCCAGTTCGAGTCCCACTGCAGCACATGCTATTTTCCATGCAAAATCTGTATATGAACATTTCTTTACATTTTTTTTGCTGTATAACCTACTGAATAACATTTAAATGTGAACTGGAGTACTGCATTAAATGCACAAGTGAAGTGTCAGTGTCATAACGAATAAGGCACTAGTAAGCAGGTTTAAGCACAAATAAGCAGTAGTAAGCATATATAAGCACTAGTAAGCATGTTTAAGTGCGTTTGCACAGGGTAAGCATTGCTTACACAGATTAAGCAAAGTAGAAGCTAACTGAATGTTAGAAACTGTAACCGGAGGTTAGCATTGCTTAGCTCAGCGCTAACCCGCACACTCCTGCTTGCAACTGCTTTAAAGTGTTTTAATCACTCTGTACCCAATGGCCCATGTTCTGCCCAGCAAGAAAATAAACAGCTTCTGCAAGGCTCAAACACAAGACCCTGTGCATTACAGTCACAGTAGTTAACCACTAAGCCATCATAGCAATGTGTACAAATGAGGTATCAGCAAACTAATCCTCACCACAGGAAAATCAAATCAAACATGTGAACTGAATCTATGTACAGTGTGATGTTGTATAACCTGCCACAGAAAATAAATATGTGAACTGGAGTACTGCATTAAGCATAGATTTGAGGTGTTATTGTAATAAAGTGTAGAAGTCCCCAGGTCCCCATACAGTGTATGTACACATGAATCACGGATAACAGACACATATATAACCTGTAATGAATAATAAATCACTGCCAAAAGGCAAATATAGTGCTATTTAACTATTAAGCAAAGCTAACTTAAGTGTAATCAATGTGTAGGGGAGCCATTTCAATCTGCCCAGTGGTATACCTCTTTAAGCAGTGCCAACCTTAGGTAAGCAGGTATGCCCATAGCGTAGCCTTTTCAAAACTGGCCAATCACAGAAAAGTGCGGGAAATCGGCCCTACTTAAACCCAAGAGGTGAGAATACAGCTCATAACTGGTTGTAGCTTCCCCTTGCAGGCACTATGGCAGTAAGGGGAGAAGGAGTGCATGTCCAGGTGCAACACTGGTGCAACCAGGAGTCCAAGGACATGGCTGGACTCCTAGTTAAAGACATTGCACAGAGACTGCTGCAGGGCCAGTACCAGGGCTCCCAATATAAGGTGGAGGCCTGGGACCATCTCACCCACGATCTCACCAGTGCTACTGGCATACCCCAAACTGGTGAGCAGATCAGGCACCACTATGCCGACCTGAAGTGTTGGAAGGGGGACCTCTTGGAGGAGTGGCTCTAAGAGGCTAGAGCAGTAGGGGATGTCCCAGCCGTGTGTAAGTATCAGTTCACGACCTGTTTAACAATTGCCAGCTGAGGTATATCATGGATAGGTATGGCTAAATATGCCTCTTATGTCCCCCAGAGCTGCAATGGAGTGGGCCGCGAACCAGGAGGCCCACATCAGCCACCTGGCGTGGTTGTGACATGAGGCAGGTCAGTAATACTCATGATTTTACTGTCATAGGAAATAAAAATAAAAGTAGTAGTAAGTAATTGCTAGTATAAAATCTGTAATGTTCAAGGCAAGTACTGCATACACTAGAGAATGTGTCAGGAAGAGTCTCATATTGTTAGTATGGCAATAAAAGTGTAATACCCTGACAAAACAGGTCCAACTGCTGGACTGTATATCTATATTCTGGTATCATATGGTAATGTAGATTTGCAATCATGTAATAGTACTATTGTATTAAGCACTGTTACCCACACCATGCACCATAAATTGAATGTGTAGGAATGCCTGTATATGACAGGTGTAATCCCCAGAGGCCATTTATTACAACTGAGAGACACATAGACAGTAAACAGGAAAAATGCAGACAACAAAAACCAAATCGCACATGTAACTGAGATGTGAGGTGATTGTTTTTAGCATACACAGCCACTGTTTGAATCCTGCCAGTGGTAGTAGTCTGCATACAGAATCATACACCTCAACTGTACAGATATGTCCAGAATGTCTATTAAAGTGACCCATATCTATTGCCTATCAACTTGTCCCCATGGGAAATCAGTGGGATGACAAACATCTGGCACACTAGCAACTCCCCAATACCTTATGTGACTAAGAAGCCACGTATGTCCCATTTTCACCCCAACTTGTTAAACTGTGGTCAGAGTGTGTACAATAATAGAGTGAGATGTATGTGCATAATAGTAATGTGGAACCTTGTACTGTGTGTGGGAACATTCAGGTTGTGCTAATAAACATTCCTCCCACAAGTTTGTCAGATACCAACACTGTGCCCAAAAATACAAGAATGATATGCAGTTGCTCTGAATAATGAGGTGTTACACATCACTGTTGCCCACACAGTCCTACAACATATAACTCCCTAGGAAATCTGTATAATAGTGTTATTATACAAGGTCAGAATGCATAAGCACAGTGGATTAATAAGACAGAAAGCTGTTTGGAGATATACAGCAATATCAATATAGCAGACACAACTGTGATGGACAGTGTTTAAGTTGTAGCACACACAGCCATGATCTGAATCCTGAGAGTGGAATTAGACTGCATACAGATTCATATCCCTCAACTGTACACATGAGGCCAGAATGTCCAGTATATGTGCCCATATCTGCTGCCTGTCCCCCTGGTAAGTCTGTGGCATGATCCCAGATATGTAGCCAGCAAACAGGGAATACAAGTGATTGTCAACCATCATGAGAACACACCTGTCACTGTAGCAACCCCCAAAACCATTAGGAGAGTAATACTGCAAGAATGTCCTATCTACACTCCCATGTTATCAAGCTGTGACCAGAGTGTGTACAGTAACAGAGTGAGTAGTATGTGCAGAATACTAATGTGTAGTTCGGAACTTTGTGAGGCAACAGCCAGGTAGTGCTAACAAACATTGCTCCCACAGGCACATTGGATACAAACAATGTGCTGATAAATACAGACCAATATAACCTGTACTGGTACTGTCCACCCTGATATTATAGGGGATTGTAAGTGTTGCAGTTTCTCCAAATAAGAAAGTATCACTGGTCACTGTCATGCACACTGTGCTACATAAAATAACTATGTAGGAAAGCATGCATATGTGTGTGCCAGGTCACTAAGGGTGGAAGAGGGCAATATTCCAGATATGTCCAGGCACACCAGCATGTGGTCAACACATGACCAGAGTCTGTGCAGAAAGAGTTAGATAACATAGTGCAAAACATCAACCTGGAATCTGGGCGTATGTGTACAAACAGTTAGTCAGTGTTAACAAACATTCCCTCCACAGGTATACCAGGTAAGAGGTGTATACTGCAGGTAAAACTGGTTCATGTGTAATGATGTTGACAGCCATATCAGTGTCCAGTATAGGTCTATAGGGTAGTGTAGTAAGACTTGTAAGGTATAGATAACAGCACTGACTAGGAAAGTAATGTTGAGTACAGGAATATACTACTTGTTAATTGACATCTTTCTCCCCCCCCCACCTTATCTCCAACAATAATCAACATACCCACCCCAACTGGTATGTACTGACTCTGATAATGGCCAATCATTTGATAAACATTCTAATAGTTCCCATGCATGTGCCATATTGAATTATTCCAACATTGTTGGCATGGTGCCATCAATGTACCTGCATGCTGTTCTTATTAACACTGTGGTCCCATATATGCATGTGTTCTGTTTGCCATGCAACTGTTCCATATCTGGTGTCTGGGTTAATGGGAATATCTATGCATGCTGTATTACCTAACCCTGGAATGTATTGACTATCACTAACCCATATATGATGTTGAAATCTACACACTATAGCATGCTTGGGAGGGCCGGTCCCAGGGGACCCACCTGTCCCACCTCAGATGGCCGAGGCACCGGGCACCAGCGTGTCTGGGGTCCAACCCCACACCTCCTTGTCTGTTGGTCCTGCACCACCTTCAGGTGGACCCACCTCAGGGGATGGGGCTCACCCCCCCGGGAATGGGCATAGACAGGCACCTGTCACCCATCGCCAGTTCGGGGTCGTGGTGCGTAGAGCGATCAATGAGCAGTTTGGTGATCTTTTATGCCAGCTTGAGGGCCATGTGTCACAATTAGAGAGTCAGCCTGGCTCTGTGGTTCAGCCACCAGCACAACCACCTTTGGGGCTGTGAAGGTGCAGTGGTGACTGCTCATGGGTGGGGACCTCAGTCCCACTGTTACCACTAGGGGATTGTGGGCTTCCGATATCCCAACACCCCTCCCCAACAAGATATTTACCCCCCCAAATGTGTCATATACTGCCCCTGTATGCATGGTGTGTGTCTTGTCTGTTAACCTACCCAACCTACCTCCCCAAATATACCTACTACCCCTCCCCAATGTCCCACTCTCACCTGAAAAAAAAGGGCAATCTGTTCCAACAAAAAAATCTCGCCCCATACATAGCTGTCCATTTCGCACATGTGTCCACTGGACACATGTAATCTGGACTAATTGGCATCACAATGAATTTATGTTGTCCTCACCCCTCTCCCAGGAGTTTGAGGGTCAAAATCTACCTCCGAATTAAGTGTATATGCACAGCTGTTGCTGTAGAAGAAATGGGCAGCTATGGACCTTCCCTACACCCTTCCTGGACATCCCTAGCTATCTTGCCTACTGTCTTTCCCTTTTTGTGCCCCTTTTTACCACTTTCCCATCCCCCTCTTTTCTTTTCTTTTAAAGAAATTAGCACGGGGGTAAGCGGGAGTAGGCACTTGTAAGCAGCAGTAAACTGGTTTCAGCCTGTTTGCATGGGAGTAAGCACTGCCTACACAGATTAAGCAATTTAGAAGCTAACTGAGTGTATGAAACTGTACCCAGAGGTTGGCAGTGCTAAGCTTCGCGCAAACCAGTGCAAACCCACTTACAACTGCTTTAAAGTGCCTTACCTACTCAGTATTCAATGGCTGGTGTTCTGCCCAGCAACAAAATAAACTGTCTCTACAAGGCTTGAACCCTGAGCAACATACACAAGGTGATTTACCACTAAACCATGGCAGATATACACAGCCCTGATGTTTTCACAAACATATCATCCAGCAAAATCAGTCAACAGTACAGGAAATGTAGTAATATCATACCACACAACCTGTTAATGCAAGAAGTCTGGACAGAGTGTGCAAACATGTGGGTACAAATAGGGATATATGTCAAATAATGCTGTAATACACTTAAAATGTTGCTAATTACACCGTTATATGTATTAGAACACATATGTAGAAGGACATGAAGTCTGAAACACAAAAGTGTATCATCCATGTCAATTGCCAAGAGAATGAGGTACAGGCCAAAAATATGAGCTGAACATGCATGGCCATATGGACAGATATATAGCTGTAAATGTAGACAGATAGCTACATGTATATATATATATCTATATATATATATATATATATATATATATATATATATATATACAATTCACAAATAATCACATAACATAAATTGTATATAGAGTGATAAATATGTTCATATGTATGTATGCATATGTATGTATATATATATATATATATATATATATATATATATATATATATATATATATATAAAGGAGTTTTAAATATATAATTATGTAGATATACATATATATATGTATATATATATATATATATATATATATATATATATATATATATATAATATTTGACATATATATGTAGACATATATGTATAGATGTATGCATGCATGGAGAGAGAGGTATATATATCTGTTTAGTTTTATGTATATATATATATATATATATATATATATATATATATATATATATATATACACACACACACACACACACACACACACACACACACACACACACACACACACACACACACACACACACATCTGGATGTTAAAGTACATTTTCTGTACTGTTGAATGATTGTGCTGAATGATATGTTTATGAAACCATCAGCTTTTGGTGTATCTGTTGTGGCTTTGTGGTAATTCACTTCGTCTGTGGCCTGCAGGGTCCTCGGTTTGAGGCTTGCAGGAGCAGTTTACTTTGTTGCTCTGCAGAACATGGCCCGTTGAATACAGAGTGATTAAGGCACTTTAAAGCAGTTGTAAGTGGGTTTGCGCAAAGCTTAGCACTGCCAACCTCCAGTTACAGTGTCTTACACACAGCTTCTAAATTGCTTAATCTGTGTAGGCAGTGCTTAGCTCTGCTCAAACCCACTTACAACTGCTTTAAAGTGCCTTAATTACTCTGTATCCAATGGGCCGTGTTCTGACCAGCAACAAAATAAGCAGCTCTTGCAAGGCTCAAACCAAGAATCCTGCACCCCACAGACAGGGTGATTTACCACTAAGCCATGATACAAAGAAATTCCATGTTTTACAAACATAGCATCCAGTCCTGTCATGCAACAGTACAGAGAATGTATACCAACACCTAGATATCTGTGTGTGTAACTATATTAATGTCTAAACAGATACAAGATATTGATATATGTATATATATATATATATATATATATATATATATATATATATATATGTTTATATATATTTTTTTTCTAACACTATATACATATATATCAATATATATGCACATATATACATGCATATGCCTAAATTAAAATATATATGTGTCTACCTCTATATGTCTACATATACACAGCACATTACATATGTGTACGCAGATATATATCTATGTAGGTATATACGGACATAGTTAAATATATGTTAGCAGATATATATATCTATGTAGGTATATATGGCCATACATCTGTAGACAGCAATGGCAGATTAACAAATACACCTATGTCCACATGCACTGTTAATGGGATTGAGAGGCCCCACACACTATAAATCTTGTACAAATAGGCATCACCCCACAGCAAAACACGTGCACCCTGCAAAACACTACCAAGTACAGTCTGCCACCCATAGGAAATTAATATGTGGAAGCCATCAACACCCCCTGGATACAGATACACAGACACAGATATGCAGATACATATATATATATATATATATATATATATATATATATATATATATATATATATATATATACATGTGACTACACATGCACATGCAGATATATGTACAGTAAGATACATATATAGAAGGTGCATATAATATGGAACAACCACTATGCCTACAGTTAACACTTGAACAACTGGACACTGTATAGGCCACCCATATAAATGTCAATCGTTGTCTGCAACATATACCCATAGAGAGATCATAGGAAAGACACCACACACAGATTTGCAGAAATGGGAAACCTTTAATTGTGTACTATTACAGTTCTACATGCCATGTCATATGGCTGTTCAGACACTGACAACCATATAAACAGAGTACTGCAACTGTGAAATAGTTACACTAATACAGTAGTCTGGAAAGGTTCACAAATGTTGCTGTCCAGGCCAAGCTTTTCAAATTGTACAATAGTGAAGACAGACTGGGCCACGGTATACCAAACAATCAACAGTATGTACTGCAGGTATGTAGTTCTGCAGCCTCTATCTACACTCTGTACAATCTCAGTAGGTGGTAAAGACGTTATGTGATCACATGGGTTGTCACTGTTACATAACAAGGCATAACTGACACCATCACGAGCACACCAACAAACAGAACAGTCTGTATGGCAGGAGGCAGTAGGCTTGCAGTACCCCAATTCAAGTAACTAATGTAAATATAGGTGAAGTATACAGTACTGTACATCCAGATACATTGCGGCAGGTCACCCCTGATACCCCCATATTTTGTAACAGCCTAGGTCATTTATGGTGCTCCCCACCTAGACTGAATAATACAGGGCCATATACCACTGTTACATACACTGACCTCTGGAGTGCATAAGGGCACACAAGTATTGTGTATGTGATGCCCATACATATATGGCCTCAGCCCCACTGCATGTGTGGGGGATACAACAGCAGTGGACTAATGGCAGCAATGGCAATGTAATATACTCACAGCCCACTACAGAATAACCCACAACAGCATGACATATGAGCAAAGCTTGGTATGTAGATGGGGGACAGAGGCTGGAACACAGGCACATATGTGGAACAGTGTTGCCATACACTAAGCAAGTTGCTGGTGTTACAGGATAGTCTGCAACATACCCTTAGTCAGGGAATTGAGGTTAGAAACAGAAATGGATGTAGCCATGTACTGATAGCACTCAACGCACACACTGCCAGTGTAATATCTGACACAGGACCTGTGTGGTGGACGGACAACACATGATAGGCATACCTCTGTCCAGCAAGAGGATAGGCCCACAGTAGTGAGCTATGCAGACAGACTGCATTCCAAGTTAAAGTAGTATGTATACACACACATACACACACACACACACACACACACACACACACACACACACACACACACACACACACACACACACACACACACACACACACACACACACACACACACACCCTGTAACACCAGTACTACACAAAGCATAACACAACTCTACTCACAGTCTGTCTGTAGTTCCTGATCCTCCTACAAATATGTGGCTGCCCTGAGTGTGGAGGTTCTCCTGTAAGAGGTATTGCTACCTGCTGTCTGTAGCACTGATGCCCACACACAGGAAGGATGTCCATCACACAGGAAATGTAAAGGGGCCATGCCCACAAGCTGTAGGGATTCATAGTGGGTAATTGCCATGACAGTGGTAATTGGAAGTAGTACACATGTGTAATCATATATATATATATATATATATATATATATATATATATATATATATATATATATGGATAAGTATATGTACATATATTTCCACCATATGTCTTGGACATGGAGTGGAGTCCTACCCCAGCCCCTATAGTCCCAAAGTCGTAGTGCAAGGGTATGTCAGGAATGTATAGGAGGTATATTAGTAGACTATTGCTACTGTCATTGGGATTGTCTTCACAGACATGGTGCGTGTGGAAGGTCACATCTGCTTATAACATGTGTGCCATTGGCTACTGACAGACATCCTAAGGAAATCATTGTAAAGTACCGCTGCTAGCATGTAATGCCCCTGTGGAGTGCAGCAGAGATATTGGCCAATATATGTGGAACTTCGTGCACACGCTGTACAGTCCAGAGGTATACACATAATCCTTTAGTGCACAACATGTGTACCAGGCCTGACAATATGGAAGTAGACAGCCATGTAGATGGCTATAACATATAACGACTGGTATACATTTGCCACCATAGGTTTTGCATTCACACACTCCTGTCTGGCCTGACACATAATGACTGGTGGTACAGGGGTGCCATGGACACATACTACCCACTAGATATTGACATACATCTGTACAGAATCCCACTGCTCTGTCTGACATACATGACTGTTAAGGGAGTCCCGGCAGCAGTACATCTGGCAAGTATCTGCACATGACATCTCACAGGGTAAGTACACTAAGCTGCTAGGCATGTAACAAAGCACTTTGCAGGCTACAGGCAGACTGGCTCAACACTGGCCTACATCTCCTATGGGGGAATACACATGTACCTGCATATATAGCAGGCTCAACAGGCATGTCACAGCACAGGGTAAAATACACCTATGTGAAAGTGCATAACCACAACCAATGTGAACACAGCCACATATGGTAAGCTAGCATAATATACAGTATATGGACTATCTGTTCTACACCATCCTCATATGTGCCACTCACAGAATGACCCTACATATACTGGGCTGCTAAACAGTTTGGTCTGATGGTTGTCTGTGGTATGGGACATGTGTGTTTATGGCCCTACAAACATGTATGCCAAATGGTACCATACAGTGGGGCAGCATGTAATATCAGATAGGAGGGGAACTAGAACAATGACATCTACCATAGTCTGTACACAGGCTAAAGTACATAACAATACACACACTGCTGACATTCACCATCACTACACAGACCTCAGTACTGTACAAATATCCACAGAATGTCCAGGTTATGTCATGAAATATAACCCCTACTGTACATAACGTGTAGCAATCAGATATATCACTGGCTATTGTATCAGATATGATGACACTATTTATGGTGTACAGCACATATGCTCTACTTCATGCACGACATATGTACAAAGGTTGACAGAGGTGTGGCTGACAGCACATACACAGGACCAGTATAAACATGTTGCTGTGATAACTACATACATTTACCATTGTAGCAAGGTTTGTTGCAACATATGTCCTATGAGGGATATGAAGTCAGTAACTGTCACGGCCTTCACCATCTACAGACTGCAATCCTCTCACTACCTTCTGCATTCCACAGATAGATGCTCCGTGGCTAACACATGAAACCAAAGGCACAACAATGCCCAATCTGCAGATGACCCTGCAGATGAGGATTCCTCGTATACATGGAACTGACATGGCAGGTATTGTGACATGTATGACAGCCATATCAAGACAAACACTGTTAAACCAACATTACTCCAAATGCAGTATAGCAGCACTTACAGCCTGCAGTCAGGTCAGGCACATCCCCGTCCTGTTTGTTGCCCTCTTTCCAGAGTGTATGTTGTTAGAGGTAAATCCCCAATCCATCTGAGATGCTGTTTGCCAAACAACAGATCTAGTTCCTGCTCACAGTGAATGAAAAGGGCCAACACCACAATGATGTTCTTGGATATTGGAGTGTGTTTCCATGCAATTGGCTATGGGAATGTTACCACAGCTGTTCCACATGCAATCAGCTAGGGAAGGGCTGCAATTCATGCAGAGCTCATCAGCTGATCATGAGCATCACTTAAAATACACATGCTGCTGCCTAAGAAAAGCAGGTGTGTGTCTCCACATCCACCAGAGAGGGAGTGGGGGAGGCAGACAGAGGCAAATACATGTCAGGGAGGGGTGGGAGAGTAAAACTGAAGCATGTTTGTGTCACACCTATCAGCACAGGGTATCAAACCCCTGACAACTATGTAGTGCTATCACAGTTTGATGCAGTTATTGGATGCGCCACATGGGTTACCTGATGTGGAGCACTCAGAACATATATGTGATAGTGAGTGACATCTGCAACAGGGATACAGTAGATATACGGTAGGTGATGTACACGTGCCTGTCCGCATGAACAGGTGCCAGTGTCAACACAGCCACACTCTCACAGGGATGCACAAACATTGACACACTTGGCAGGGCCAGGAGTACAACTCATCACTAGTGGGATTGCCACAACACATCAATGTGCAGGTATCACATGCACCACATGGGTCATACGGAGGTCATATGGGAAAAGATTATGAAGAGGTGTCAGACATCAGACAGCATGCTTCAGTATGCCCAGGGGGGTTGTAGTAAGTGTGGATGTGGACATATGCACCATACAACACACACACGAACACACTGGGTGCCAGTACTGACATGCATGGGTGCATGTCTGCACGGGTGTGTGGTGATTAACTGTGCCAGCAGGCTATACAAGGGTAGGTGATGGGTATACCTTGGCAACAGGCCACATGACAGTGGTCTGCACTGTGGCTCTGGGTTGTCGTTTCTGCATTTGCCCACACAGGTGGGTATTGTATCCCCCATCCAGTCACCTGGGTGGCTATTGTGTGTGGCCAGTGCTGTGCATCCCCTGCCATGTATGTATTCCTTACTCCATGACATGGATGGTGTCTAGACTGTGAGCATCTCCCACATGCATGTACAGTGACATGTGGAACTGTACCTGGTGTGTTTGGCCCATGTTGTGAACACAGATTATCATCAGATGTGCCAGTCTTGCCCACCTGTGGCAAGTACTGGTAATGGGCAGCAGGTTTACCCTGCACCTACATTGATAGCATACTAACAGCATTCCCTGGGGTTAGTGGCATCTGTCCATACAGGGGATGTTGTCAGGCATGGTATGTCTGTTGTGGGTCACATGTCAAGGCACCACAGGTGGTGCATGTGTCCATTGGGGGAGGTGCACTGTCTGCATGTACATGCATACTGGACAGATGGGCAGGGTGACATGCCCTTTGTAGCCCACTGCTATCACTCCATAGTCACTATCGGTGGCCAATATGCAGTGTACTACCCACATATTGACTGTTGCCTAGGCATGTGTGTGTATGAGACATGGGTTGAGAGTGTGCTCTGGGTAATATTGGGGTTGCTAACTGTGATTGTCTGGCCTTGATGTCACATGTATGAGTATGGCTTTGCACCCCAACCTCTCAGCTATTTTACATCTGTTATCCTAGTATGGTTGACATTGTGATATATCGTAGGGCCACCATATCAGAAATATACAAAACCCACTCTACATTGGCCACACACTCACAACCACCTCTACACAGAATACAAGTTACACACATACACACACCATGTGTGGGAGTAGAACCCCTACCTAACTAGTTTATTACACTACAGCACTATACAGTTATAGTATGTGCCACGGACATCACTGGAGTTTTATTTCCCCAAAGGTCTATTTCACAATGAATGACATCATCAGCAGGATTACCAAAGTAGGGCATTTCAAAAGTACTGCAAGTGAGTAGCCTAAAATGCATTGCTTCCTACACAGACAGTGAGACACACAAAACATCCACAATTGATATGTGTGGGTATAGAACTCATGACCGAGGTCTATATTACACTACAGCATGGAGCTGTTACAGGACACACCATGGGGATTACTAGAGACACCCTTCCCCAAAGGTGTATTTTACAAGTCTGACATCAGCAGGATTACCAAAGTAGGGCATTTCAAATATACTGCGAGTGAGTAGCCTAAAATGCTTTGCTCCCTACACAGACAGTGAGACACACACAAAACATCCACAACTGACATGTGTCGGTATAGAACCCATGATTGAAGCCTATATTATACTACAGCATGGAGCTGTTACAGGGTGCATCACAAGGACTACTAGAGAGTGTTTTCCCCAAAGGTGTATTTCACAAGGAATGACATCAGCAGGCTTGCCAAAGTAGGGCATTTCAAATGTACTGCAGGTGACTAGCCTATAATGCATTGCTCTGTACACAGACATTGAAACACTCACAAAACATCCAGAACTGCCATGGTTGGGGATGGAACCCTACCACTGTTCTAAATCACATTGTAGCAGCACACAGTTGCCGGACGCACTACAGAGGTTACTAGGTGTCAATGTTCCCAGAGGTGTATTTCTAGGTGGGTGACATCAGCAGCCTTGCCAAAATTGAGTATATGAATTGTTAGGAGTGTGAGTAACCTAAAAAGCATTGTTCTTTACTCAGTCAGACACGCACACAGCTGTGAAGTCTGGGGTTAGAACACCTACTTAACTACACTACAGCAGTATGCAGTTACAGGAACCACTACTGTGATTACTGGGTTATAATCTTCCCAGAGATGTATTTCTAGGTGGGTGACATCAGCAGCCTTGCCAAAGTTGAGTATATGAATTGTAAGGAGTGTGAGTACTCTAAAAAGCATTGTTCTCAATTCAGTCAGACAGACACGGACACACACACTTGTCAGATCTGGGGTTAGAACAGCTATCTAACTACTTTGCCACACCACAGCAGCTTGCAGTTACAGGACACACTATGGAGATTACTGGGCTACAGTTCTCCCAAATGTATATTTCACATTGGATGACCTCAGCAGGCTTGTCATAATACTGCTATGGGGAGGGCAGTGTGTGCATGGGCCATAACCCATTCATCTAAGGATTGACACGTCACATGTGGGCACACACGGGGTCATGTGTCACAGGTACGTGTATACAGCTACTAGATGACTACTTCCTTGTTCAGTCATGTTGCACAGCTGGCACGTGTACCACGTAGTCTGTAATGCTGACAGATACCAGTGGCTAGTAACTACAGTGGGTGACATCTGCACCTCATGTGTTTGGGGCCCTTTGGCTGTGTGCTGGGTGGGACAGGCCTGCATGGCTCCTTGTCACAGTGACCCTCTTCCACACATCTATGTACATCAACCTTTGGCTTATTTTAGTGTGTTGTCCTGACATATATGTCTGTATTATTATCCACTGTGTGTGCAACGCATGAGTGGTGCATACTGACAAGTATCTGCACTAACAACTGCAACTGTCAGATATGTTTGGTCCACTGGTGTTTGCAGTCATGGCCTTCATGTGTTTAAGCATGTGAGCATGCCCAGTATGGCCATCTGTATTGAATTTGTGGATCGTGTCCAGGTAGTTTGTGCTGTAGTGCTGACCTTTGTGTTGTACACCAACAGGTAGCATGCTGTCTCTGCAGGGTATCCATCGATCATTTGGCTTTGACTGTTACTACATTTCTGCATAGTGGGGGGGCACACCTGACTGTTTCTACATTTATTCACAGGTGTGGGGGGCACACCTGACTGTTTTTACATTACTATGTTGGATGTGGGAGGCACATGTGAAACATGTACACATTCGCTATGACCATACTGGTATGTCAGGTACTCCATTTCATTCTGTATTGCTAACTATCATGCTGACTAGAGGCATACCAGTGTACTATAGACTGTGGTTTTGGTTGCCCTACATATTATTGTCTGACTTCCTACCCTTCAGAATTAACATCCCACTGTCTGCCCTGCTGTGGTCAGTCTGTGTAGGCCTGGGGGAGGTTAACCATAGCCAACATTCTGGGGCCATGGCACAGCCTCTGTTTGGGTTTGTCTACACTTGTCTTGCTGGCTGTGACTGTTGTTGGGTATGTGAACCATTCTGACTGGCATGTGATGGTCATATGGACACACATGTCACACAGCACATGTCCTGCAGTGGTTTATGTCACCCTGTGTAGTACTGGCTACTATGGTGACTCCAGTATGTGTTACAGATGTCATGCTGCCACTATGGGTGTTTACTGTCTGCTGCCATAACATTCAGCCACCAAATTCCCTTGCATGTTCACATCCATACCATAGCTACATTCTACTCCATTTGGCAATTGGTAGGTTGATTGACTTACCTTGTGGGTGTGCCAGACTTGTGGATGGTGTTGGAGGGCTGCCTATGTTAGATGCACATCGTACACTCCCTATACATGGTTGAGCAAAGGTAGTGTCATATTTGGCATCCCTTTTACTGTATGTGCGAGTCAGAGAGAGGTGTCATTCCCTGGGTCCCTACTGTGTCAGTGCATGTGCTATGCATTGCCTCTTTGCCAAGGCCAAGGCATACTGGGCACACTTCCTTCTGCCTACTGGGGCAGGCTCAGTCTGTTCCTCCTCTGGGTCACTCTGTGTCTGTGCAGGCCTTGGCATTGGTGGGGGGCTGTGTGGCCCTGCCCCATGCTGTTCCTGCTGTAGCTGTTTCCGCAGGATCATATTGTGTAGCATAGCACATACCATAAAAATTTAGGTACATGTAGTTGGTGAATACTGCAAGGCTCCATCGGATGTGTCCAGACACTGGAACCGTGACCTGAGCATCCCAAACACATGCTCTATTATACATCTGGCCCAGTGCGTGTGCCTCATTATGGCATTGTTGTTCAGGTGTGTGTGCATTTCTGATGGGTGTCATCAGCCATGGCTCCAGTGTGTATCCAGCATCCCTCACTTGGTGACAGTAGGGGAAGTCCCCATTGGCAAATCTCTGGTACAGCTGTGTCAGATGCCATATGTGGGAATTGTCATAGCTTCCAGAGCAGCCAGCACGCACATTCATTATAATGCCCTGGGCATCACAAACAACCTGGTAGTTGATTGAGGGGATGCCCCTGCGGTTGATGTAGGCCCTACCCTGCTCACTGGGTGGTGCTTTGATGCATATGTGCATGCAGTCTATAGCAGCCACTACCCCAGAGTATTTTGCTATTTGGTGGAAGAGACTCATATTGCTGGTCAACACCTCATGGGTGTTGAGGAAATATACGTGCTCACTGGCATTCTGACATGGCATCCAGGAACTGGTGGAATACTCTGGATGCTGATGCCTGTGAGGTCCCCATGCCATCCCCAGTTGTGCTTTGGGAGGTACCTGTGACTAGTATACCTAGGCCTACATATACCTTGGTATCCACTGAGATGGGTTCCCCTCCTCCAGTTTGGTGTGTCAGGTGTGGCCAGCACAACTCAACAATTTGTTGTAGGAGGTCTCTGTCCACCCTATAGCACTCCACTATCTCCAGCTCATGTAGCCCCTGGTAGGTTACCCTAGGTCTGTACACTCTTCTCCGTCCCCTCACTGTGGGTTGTTTGGCAGCATTTACATCCTCACCACCCTCAGCCTCTTGCACATGTTGTTCTATGTTGCCTGCTGCAGCCCTTCTCATTTAGTAGGTTTGTTTGTTAAAATTTTCCCGCTTGTATACACCGGTGGTGTAGAGTGTGGGGAAAACCAGAGGGGAAGGTGTTTGCTTAGTTTATAGTAGTGTTCTGGGCTGGGCTGGTCTGCTGTCTGTGTAATTGGCTGATTCTGATACATTTCACCTGCCAGCTAAGCTAGTTCTCCTTGATTACCTTCCTACTGCTGTTTTCTCTTCCCATTGCCTTCCTGTTTAAGCTCGTGCACGCGCTGCGCAAACAGAGTGCTCAAATGTGCACACTGCTGCTATTTCCAGGTTTAACTTTTTTTTTCTTCCTATAAAACCCAGTGTGCAGCATGCACACCCACTTAGGCATTGTAAAGAGTGCTAGGCAGGTTTAGACACACACCCCTAGCTCAACTGTGCTAAGCTAGGAGCAATACCGAGACACAGAGCTCCAATCTGCTTACAGTATGCCTAACAACCCCCCCCCATGTTGTCACCTATATCCTACTCTTGCACCCAGCTATTCATACTCTTACACTCTTGGGACCTGCCTCACATTCTGGGGAAAACTGGGATTCACTATCCTTCCCCTCATTTGCATAGGATTACCTGCTAATGCATAGTTACATGTCTCACACTGGGCTTCCCCTCTTAGCAACCATTACTCACTGACCAGGTTGTCTTTTGCCTGCCATTGACTTGCATGGCAGAATACTGATTTTAGTTAGAATGCTTATTTATGTTTGTTTTATTATTCCCCCCCCCCCCGATCCCATTTGCACACCTCTGCCCTATGCTTAAACAGCCGAGATCGGCGAAAAAATAAATAAAAGGGGTTTTTTTTTAATTTTTTTTTTTTATTGTTTGCAATGCCAGTGGCCTTATACTTGGCCATTGGCATGCTTCCTCTATAATATGCAACCTTTATTTGGAGTTGTCATAGCTCCGTTTTAGATTTTGCAGAAATGTACTCGGTTACTAACCGAGTACATTTCTGCAGACAGCACTAGTCTTGCACGGACTACTGCAAGCTTCCTGGATTGCAAAATCACTTCATTTTCATGAATGTCTCCTGAAAATGAGGGGATTTGCATACTAGGGCTTAGTCCGTGCATGATTAGGCAGGAGCTCTTGTGCATGCCCCTGCAGATTGTTCCTGGATTGCACGGCAGACATATTGCCTGTCAGAGCTCCTGTACTAATCATGCACGCTATGCAGGTCATAGAAAATCTGGGGGTCAGTCTTTCATGATGCAATGCAGGGATTTTCAGCTCTGAGAAAACATTGGGGGAGGGACTGTCCTTATCAATAAAATAAAATGCAAAACGACATACTTCTTCATAAAAAAAAATCAATAATTCATTTTTGTTTATAGTATGGAGATTATATTCAACTCCAAAGGTTTGTTACTTAAACTTTCTTGAGAATATGATCAATACATTTGAGGCTTCTTTGTTTTGCAATTAAATTATTTTCCAGTTACATTCCTGATGTTAAAATTGCAGTGATTTTTGCAAAAAAATTAAAATAATCACATGTTTTTGGATTATTTGCATTCACTGTTTATTCAGTTTTCCCATTTTTTTCTCTATAATCATACCCACAAAATAATGTTGTAGTAGGTGTTGGGTAATGGTTTACATACAACTAAAAAACTGCAAAAGTTGCCAAGGGATATGAAGACCACCAGTCAGGTAACAATGAAGGGTGTTTATTCAACCAAATCAGACGAGCACATTAACGCTTCAAAAATACAATACGTTTTCGTTCATCACAAACTTCATCAGATGCTGACTGAAAACATAAAATACACATATATTATCCTACATTAACACATTTACATTAACACATTTAACAGTCAAAGCAAAGCAAAATTATAAAACCCTTCTTTAAAAGCTTAATAAAATGAATAAATATATGTTTCATTTAAATTCAAGAAAATAGATACAAATCACTTTTTACAGGTTAAAAAACTTAAATAATTGTAAACAAATGTAAATAAATAATCCCTTTCCTTGTAAAAAAATACTTATTAATAACCTAAAATCATATTTTGTCATCGGGCATGTTTATTCATAATCTTAATCCTCCATCTTGTGGCTAAAAGCTAGTACTATAGACATTCCAAAATGATAAAAAACACTCCTGTTCCCCTTTTCTTACAAAGATTTTATCCGTTTGAAAAAACTGAAGCACAGGGATGTATGTCAAAGGAAGGTGTTTGAAAAAACATTTGTAAAACCATGTAAAGTTAGACTGTCTTATGAAAACACATTATAATTTACAATTTAGCAGCTCTTAATTTTAATAATGGAGCTATGGAAATATTCTCATTCAAGCCTGGTAATACATTTGCTTGTAAAGTAACTTGCCACCATAGCTCCCTATGCTCAATACTTTCTTCCTACAACCCCCCTCTTATATCCTTCTTAACCCTTTCTAGAACAAAAAAATAAGTAAAGGGTATTTGTAAAGATGTGTTGGTGTTTGTATAAAGCATTGGTCTCTTTTTTAGTGTGTATGTCATAATAATGCTCATATATTCTTTTCTTAAGTTTCCTTTCAGTTTTTCCAACATAAAAACTGGAGCATATTTGACATACTGCTAAATATATTAGACCTCTGGAATCACAGCTGTAAAACTCTTTTCCTTTTATTACCAAATCCCTCCCTACTATGTTTTCCTTATTATATACATATGTACATTGTGATCAGTGTCCACATTTGTATGGTTCATTCCTTCCCATACTTTTTTTATCTTGCCCATAATCATTTTCTATTAATTTCTTTAGGTTGTGGGAATTTTTGTAGACAATTTTTAAGTTGTCCTTTGATATTTTATCTAAGTCTGTAAAACTTGTAAACCTTTTCCTTTCAGTTTCCATGACTTTTCTTATCATGTTGGCACTGGATTATATTCCAAAATCAGTGCCCTTCCAAAATTTTCTTCTTCATATTGTTTATGCCTATCATTTTCAAGGTTAACACCTAGAATAGGTTTGAACATATCCTTTCTCCCATCCCATACTTCCTTCTTAGTTTTCTGACCCCAAATTGGAAAGTGATAACATGATTAAGCAGGATAAAAACTATGTATATAGGTTTACTAAGGATGGCTTCAGTATATATAACTTCAGTGGAATTGAACCTAAAAATGAACATTTTAGCCCTCTATCTAGAGGTATGAAGTTCATACCATTAAGAATGGGAGACCTAGCTAAAAGTTTGATGGATGTAAAGATTTTTACTAGGAAAGTGAATTTAGAACTATTCTTCCCACAGGACAAGGTTATTAATCAAGGTAATGAATTAAAGAAAAACATGTGTTCAACCCCCCCCCTTACATCCACAGATTAAAAACTTTGAACTCATGGTGGAAAAAGAAATAAGAGAAGGCTTTTCTAAGATAAAATATAGGGCCAATTTGGACACCAATGAAAACAAAGTTTTAAATGAACTAAGGAATAATAGAAATGAAAGGTTATGAAACCCAACAAGGGAGGGGGAACAGTACTTATAGACAACTTGATATACGAAGGAAAAATGAATGATATTTTAATGGATACCACTAAATATACTAGCGTGTCAATGAATGAAATCAACATAGCATATTGTAGAATAGATCTGGCCTTAGAAGACATGTTGTTGGAAGGATTAATAGAGCAAAAAACATTAAATTTTCTCAAGAAGGACAAGCCAAAAATTCCCTCCATATTTGGAATCCCCAAAACACACAAAAATGGGCTGGATCCACCTCTGAGACCTATTGTCTCATCAGAAGGATCCAGAACTTTACCTTTAGCTAAATACATTGATTTTAAATTAAAAAGTATTTGGTTAAAGAGGAAAATATTTTGAGGGATTCATGGGATTATTTAAGAGAAATAAAATGGAAACTATTCAGAGATGACATGTTGTTTTTAACTATTGATGCAGTAGATATTTTTTCTAGCATTCCTCATTCAGAAGGTATTAAATTACTAGAGGAAATAATTTTTAATGAAAAAGACCTGAAACATAATGATTGTTTGACATGCTTACAGTTGATATAACTAGTTTTAAAATATAATTTTATAGATTTTAAAGGGGAATTTTATCACCAAATAAAAGGAGTAGTGATGCGGGCAGCATGTGCCTCTACCTACGTGAACCAAATCTTTGCTAGATGGGAAGAAGAGGTTGTTTTAAAATCAATTTATAAGGAATGCTGGTCTATGTATAGAAGGTTTTAGATGATATATGTATTTTATGGGTTGGTGTGGACGACAAATAATTTTTAAGTTTTTTAAATAGTAGTACTTCCTTTTTACAATTCACACACAAAGTCTCCCAAGAAAGACTTCAATATCTGGATGTGGAGATATATAAAGAAAATGAAAAATATAACTGTAAGGTATACGGAAAAAGCACACTTTCAAATTCATACCTGCACTTTAACAGTACACATCCTTGGCATTACAAAAAGAATATAGTGAAGGATCAATTTGCAAGATCATATAGGATGGCCTTACTTGATAAAGATTTTGAAAAGGAGGTGCAGACCTTAGAGATAATGTTTAGGGCCAGGAAATATCCGGATTTTATGACTGAAAAAACTAAGAAGGAAGTATGGGACGGGAGAAAGGATAGGTTCAATCCTATTCTAGGTGTTAACCTTGAAAATGATAGGAACAAACAATATGAAGAAGAAAACTTTGGAAGGGCACTGGTTTTGGAATATAATGCCAGTGCCAACATAAGAAAAGTCATGGAAACTGAATGGTAAAGGTTTACAAGTTTTACAGACTTATATATTTATTAATTTTATTAAGTTTTTAAACAAGGGTTTTATAATTTTGCTTTGCTTAATTGCTTAATTGATTGTTAAATGTGTTAATGTAGGAAAATATATGTGTATTTTATGTTTTCAGTCCACATCTGATGAAGTTTGTGATGAACGAAAACGTATTGTATTTGTGAAGTGTTAATATGCTTGTGGAACGTCTGTTTTGGTTCAATAAACACCCTTCGCTGTCACTTGGTTGGTGGTCTTCATATCCCTTGGCACCTTTTGCAGTTTTTCAGTATTTCTTGTGCCATGGTGGAATTTTTTTAGATTTGCATACAACTTACTTTTTGTTTCACTGCTGCATCACCACATGTTCATTAAGCAATAACCCACAACTGGGAGTAGGTATTGCTGGATTTACACATGGCTGGTGCGGTTTAATCATGAGGGTGAGCAAAGCCAGTCATTGGTAAATCCAGCATTACCAACACCCAGTTGTGGAGTATTCCTTTTAAACATGACATTAATTAAGAAAGAAATTGCTTACTTTTCTTAAATAACATCTTTGTATAATGACACTGTAATGCTCCACTGCATTCTTCCACCTTTTCTGATGTACTGTGCATGCATATGGGACTTACATTTTCACACTTGCACAGTACATCAGTGCAGTGCAGGGAAAGCAATGGAAAAGAGATAATCTCTGTTGCTGTATTTTTTTTACTGATATTTTATGAGAGATAGCTTAAAAACAAGGAAAATAGGTACATTTCTGATTAATTATTTTTGTAGAATGTACCTGATTTTTCTCGTATTTTGCTGTTCTGTAAGCATATGCTGATAGAAAAGTCCGGATGCTCAATGGTACTTCAGCGTCTGGACCTTTTTCTATTAGTATGTGCTCAATTTACATTGGGCACTCTGTTGGGTTGTCCAATCAGCGTGCACTTTTTGAATAAAAATAACCTACTTTGTATAATTTTTAATATAGGGTGCTCCACCTGCAAGAACAAACTGGAAACTTGTCTTTCAAGAAAGTAAGAAACTCAGGCTGATGCATTTGGAATGGAAATATAGTAGCCTATACATTGTGGGTTTAATCTTTCATGATGTCATGGCATGAGCTTTCAGCTTTAAGAAAAATTTCATGGCATGGTCATTATCAACAAAATAATATGAAAACAAACAGCAAAAAAAAAAAAAAACTATTTAATTTAAGGACAGATTCCAAAACAGCTTGGTGTGGTATAACATGTTCAGCTGAGTGTGTTACCACATGCCCAACTCCAAAAGACAGAGCTTTGCTGTTCTTCATTCAGTGTACCGTAATATAAAATGGCAGAGCTCTATGCCTGATTCTAAAAGGGGAATCAGGCTCTCCATGTTTACCAAATTCTGTGTTGTACTTTGTCTGAAGGGCCGAATCAGTGGCAAAGCCCGTTAAACTAAATGGGCTTCATGACATGTCTGAAGTTCCACTCGCTTGTAGGCACAGCAGGCAGTACAAAGTAAGAAGCAGTACTGCTTGCAGTAACTAGTTCCACATACAGATGGAGCTGAACTGCAGGTATAATAAGATGAGGGGATTGTTTTTGGTCTTAAGCATATGCAGTATTGGATAGTGTGACCATCCTCCAACCTCATGGGGGGTGGCTTGTTTTATTCAGTTTGTGAAAAAAAGATGCCATTCTATGGGGAGACAATGGACACACACTGATGTCCTTTTTCCTGGATGTAGTAAAAGTTCACATGCCTGCATTTACTTGTTTGGTTGCCCTACAGATGGAACTGTGGCATTGAATGGCCTTGTGGTCATTCAGATCCACCTGTGGGATGGAACTGCTCTTGGAGGCTGGTTCCCTGCATACGATACTGGAGATTATATCCAACATCAAGGGTTAGTTACTTACACTTTAGGAAGCAACCAATAAACTTGTAGTCTGTTTAATATGTAGTGCATTACACAATCAGATTTAATTAAAACTTAGCCAGACTGTAATATATCAGTAATGTGCTTAAACAATGGAACTATATAATCTGAGTAGCATGATAACTGCTATGGATGTGTTAATTAAAAGTCTAGGGAGCATACCTGATAGAGGTGTCCTCCCAAGACTTTCAATTAGCACATTTACAGTAGTTATCATAGTACTTAAACAATCTAGTGTATTTGTTTAAATCTTAGTACTTCATGTTATTTATTACCATTTTTCCTTTGGAGAATCTTGGAACCTTGATTCAGTCTTACCTGTTAAAGGGTGAAACACTGTTCATTAGTTCAAATTTCCAGACATAATGTTCAATCTTCTAAGCAGAGGTCAAGTAATCTGATTGTTGCACTAAGAATATACACTTGTTGCAACAGTTATAGGAAAATTATTGTTGTAGAACCTGACAACTAAAATATTACCATACTTTGCAGCTCCAGGACTCAGACCAGATCAAACCTTTATCAGTTTTATTCACACAGGAACTTAATTAGTCAATCTTAGGAACAAGAAAGAGTTGAGAGAAGACTGCACATAAAATCATGCTTAACAGTGGAAATAATTGTGGGTGGTACTCATAATTGTTTGCATACTATGCAATCCTGGCTTGTGTAATATGCAAATATAAAGTGATTCTGAAAGCCCTGCTGTACTCATGAACAATGAGTAAAGCCTCACTGGTCAATTGTTCAGTGTTGCACAAGTAAGCAGAGATATCGTGGGTGTGCCTCGTGTATGTATGACACCTGCGCATCACAAATGTCCTCTCAGTTGAGAAGTTGCATAGTACAGCAATTCAGAGATACTCATACTACCCAAGTTCTACAAAGGTACACGCAGCTATTAGCCCTATATTACCCATCTATTAGCCCTATCATGCCCATCTATTTCAGTAGCAAAATTAGTCTCCCCAACCATACAGATGATAGCTGTGTTGACTCAATGAAGTACCTACTCAGAGCTGTTGAGCTGTTAAACAGCATGGTATACAATTCACAGAGGTTCACAGTAGGGCTTTGATGGGATTTAGAAGCATGCTAATTATGCATCTCTGAACTGCATTACAGCTGAACTGTTTAATGCTTCTGTACTGAGTAGAATACACTGTCCATATATGAAACAATTTTTATGAATACCACTGGATCTCTACCATTCTTTAAAATAGTTGTCCAATGTCCAGTTAACTGCTAGTTGTCTGTGTGAAAAAAGACAATTGCTAGTTAATCAGTTTGTATCATTAGGTTACATTACAGAGAAAATCAAAGGATCCCTCTGAGTTGGAATATGACAGTTAAGACCTAGCTTGGGAGAGGATAGGCTATCCTTGTAGATTATAGCCACCTAACCAATGCCTTTATGAGTGGAGTCATATCAAAAATGGTTGTAATCTAGAATCAGTGTTGTATAGAGTTTGGTAGCTTCCTTTAAGATGAAGTACATCAGGAGTCTGTAATGATTTCCAGCTTTGCATGAGTGATAGTTTATTATGCATGCTGCTGGCACTGATGTGGGCTTTCTTCATGCCCAGGATCCTGTCCCATAATAAGGGTCAGTCCGACCTTGATTATGTGGAAAAAGGCTTGTATTAGGGTAAATATCTTCAAGAAAGATGTAGGCTATGAGACAATGATGTAACATAGGACTGAATGTAGATAGAGAAGTAGTTTTGTGTAAAGGCATACATATCACCTTGCTTGGCTTTTCAATTTACGAAAATTGGTTTGGCCACATTACTACATTAGTGGATATATGATAGGGAAAGACAGAGGAGTATATGGGATGGAAGAACAGTTTCCATATCCACATGAAGACTAGAAGGTGGAAAATGTTTCTATCCTGACAGCTGGGGTTTGAGGCCTTGGGCACTGGAAAGGTGACCTACTACAGCTGTGTATACAGAAAAGTGGTAGGTGAGTGGCTGTCAGCACTCATCAGGTCAAATGATGTGACCCATTACTGGTCAGCTCTCATACAATATAGCTTTACAGGAACCAGAATGAAGCTATAAGTGAATATAATCACTGTGTTGTAGACAGTTAATAGAAGGAGAAGGAGGAGGTGATGGGCTCTGTTTGCAGTGCTTTACATGGTGTACAAAGTAATAAGAATAGTCTGAATTTATTCAGCAGTAATAAAAGTGCCTTTACGTGCTAACAATTCACTGTCTTTGCCAGGCCATGGCCTAGAGGAGTAAAGCCCTAACTATGGCTCAGGCGACCCAGGTTCAGGTAGCTCCTCAGGCATCTGAGGTGCTGTCAGGGATGGTTGGACAGGCTTGTCCTAGGAGGGAGGCTTTCACTTATGATGCTCCCAAAGGGGCGACATTGTCCAATGAGGGGAGTATCCCTCAGATACCAAGTCAAGTGAATGTAAAGGAAGGGGCAGGGAAAAGTGATTAGAGTGTAAAAACAAAATCCTACCCAAAATTCACTGCCTTGCTACAAGGTTTCCTCAGCAGTGACCATCTGGGGTTGATTACACTGAAGAGCCTTTTTTAATAACCCGATGATGGTGCCATAACAGGGCTCCTCTAATGACATAGGTCTACAGAAGAAAGATGAGCTTGTCATAAGACATTGATAAGATTTGGTCAGAAAATAAATTAAAATGGGGAGTGATGCGATGCGGAAGTAATACTAGGATGAAAACAGAAATCAGTGTAGTCTGAATGGTGATTTACAGTGTATTACAGACTTTCTGATGTATCATTGTTTTATAATTAATTTCTTTTCCAGTTATACACCTCATGTTTAAGTTGCAGGTGATTTTGCAAAAAATAAAGTGCACTGGTTACATTGCAAAGCAAAGTAACGAACCTTTAGAGTTGAGTATAACCTCCTTAACATTATACAATTTATGATGCAAAATATGAGTTGTTTTTACATTTTATTTTGTTGATAAGAATGGCTCCTGATTTGTTTTCTCAAAGCAGAAAATCTTGTTGTGACACCATGAACTATTGAACCCACAATGCCTTATTACCTAAATAATGCAGAGACTACTGTATTTCCATGCTAAATGCATCAGCAATAATTTCTTACTTCTTAGAAAGAAAAGTTATCAGGTAATTCCTGTAGATGTAACACATCACATTGAAAATTAACACATGAAATAAAGCAGTAGTGAGCCCGCAATCTAAGTAAGAATTTGCTGTTTCAAATAGGTAAGTTGCAATCCACTTTTTTATAAATACACATATGCACACATGCACATTTAATATGCTATAGTTGAATACACTGTAGTTGTATAAACCATTGCTCCATATCAGCATCATTGCTTTTGTGGTTATTGTTATAGAGAAATATTTAGAAAATACAGACTTACAAATCAAACTGCAAGTTATAATATTTATTTTTTTGTAAAACCAATTGGAACTTTAACATGAGTCCAACAGAACATGAAGTTAATTGTAAAACAAAGGTGCTTCTAGAACTATGCATATTCTATAACATGGTTTACTTTTAAAATTTTGATGTAGCATTGTACGCCTATGAATTATTCGAACTACAGATGCAAGCTAAATGAACGAATGTTATAGTTGCGAATGTACTGTTCATTCACAAATCTGAACATTCAAAAGGATATACAGGGATCGTGGTACAGTGCGGTTAGGGAAATACATCCCTTTCCTCACTGTAGTGTGATCTTGGAGTTGGAATATATAGTTAGGGGTGTGGGTGGGATGCGGGGGGCTTTCCACCCTGCATAAACAGGATGTTAGGTGTAGTAGTTACGGAGTTACGGCAAGGGTGGCATTGCTGTTAAGTGCTGTAAAGTGTCGTGTTCAATATTTTCGGCATTAACAGGTGATTTTCAACATTCGGACCATTAGGTAATGTGTACTTTTGGCTAATTAGTTTGCTGTTAAGTACCTTTTTTTTTAGTTTCGATATTTTACTAGTAAACCATATAATGCTCCCTGTGACAGAGATACTGCCAGCACAGCTATCTGGAATTTTGTGAATAATTATATGTCATTTGAGAATATCAACATGATCTATATATAATAATTTTGTTACAACTCTATTAGAACTGTATGTCATGTGTATATCAAACTGGTTTGCACAGATATGTGTGTTAAAAAAGGCATTTTTCTGCAGTGCTTGTGCTTGAAATGTAACCACAGTGTAACTACTGGAATAGAACATAAATGTACATGCACTATTGTAACTGTTTAAATGCATATATTTTAACAGTGGAAACTGGAATACAGGAGGCTAACCTCAGGAAAAAAATAGCTGAAATTAAATTAATTTATAGGCTAAGGTAGAGACATAATGTCTGTAGTAAGGAGCTTGCTGTATTGTCTTCGGAGTAAACTAATTGCTACCTCTGAAAGTATGAAGGAATGTAATTGTTTTATGACTTCCAGCATCTGCCAAAGATCTGACGTCTATGTACTTTCACAGATAGATGCTAAATACTGCCAGATTCCAGCAGTGGGGGTTTCATCTGTCATAGAGTCAGATGACAAGAAGTGATGTCATTCTGTAAGCTATTCCAGCAGTAATATTTGAGATATTAATTTAAAAAGTCTCCTAGAGAGACAGAGCATTCTGTATTCTGTCTTGGACCTGACAAGAACTATTCACCACATCTGCCTTGCTCTGTAAGTAAGCTTCTAGGGCATAGTAACTCTCTTCAATATAGTTAGAAATATAGAAACGCTTAGTTTATATATTTTTCTTTCTTTATTTGAGACTGTCCTGTAATGTTGTTTTAAATACATCCTGTGATTTTGAACTTTGATAGCAATGTGAATATATACTGAATATTTTCTTTTTCTTTTATTATTTATTATTAAATATATTTAAACATTTCATTGTGGCTGATCTGTGTGGAGATATTTAAGTTTTGAGAGTACTTGCATATTTATTTGGTGTCACTGTGTGAGCCAGTCCTAATAGCCTTGCTCTTGATCGGACTACCATTTCTATTAATATTAATATTACACAGTAAGACTGGACACCCTTTGTTAAGAGCCTTAAAGAAGCTGATAAGGAGTTGGCTGGTGGCAGTGATAACTACCTTATAGTCCTGGAAAAAGGGGGCATAGCTGGTAAACCTCTGCCAGCCTTTCCCAGAGTGCACGCGCGCGCGTGTGTGTGTGTGTGTGTGTGTGTGTGTGTGTGTGTGTGTGTGTGTGTGTGTGTGTGCGTGTGTGTGTGTGTGTGTGTGTGTGTGTGTGTGTGTGTGTGTGTGTGTGTGTAGTATGTAAATCAAGCCTCAAAGAGTGTGTGTGTCAGCTACCTAGGCAGGGACACAAAGCTCTGGTTGGACAGAGAGGGTTCTGGAGGAACTCCAAAATGAAGCTAGAAACCAGATCCTAGAGATGGCCAGTAAAACCACAGGAAACTTTATTGTATAAAAAAACAATATTGAGTGCTTTCGTCGAGTGTGACCATGACTTCATCAGAATGCAAAAAGAGCAAATCAATGCAATGCTCACATTTAAATACTTCCTCCTCAGTCACATGATTAATCAAGACCAATTAAAGCCGCCGGTTACAAAATTTATTTGCAGCAAGTATGAGTTCACAAAATAAGTTTGTTAAAGAAACATACACTTAAGAAAAAGAAAACAGACAGACTTCACATAACACAGAAAAAAATGTTACACATCTTATGAACATAACCTTAAAACACTATCCAGTGATAGTCCATCATTCAAACCTGGTGATGTTTGAGCATTTAATCTAATTTATCATTTAAGTTCACACAGCTCAAGTAATTCCTCCCAAGGTCCTCCTCTACTATTCTTTGTGACAGTATCTAATCCAAAAAATAAAAACTTGTGAGTAAAAAATTTCGACAAGTGTCTAAACAAAATATTAGAAACCTTTTGTTTTTTTACATCCAAAAAATGTTCGTATATTCTGTCATGAAGTTTTCTTTTGTTTTTTCCCTACATAAAATCTGTCACACTCTTGACACTTGGCTAGGTACACTATGTAAGAAGTATTGCAATTGCAATGGAAATCAGAGAAAATATTCAACCCACTAATCATTACATAGTCTATCTCTAGTATATGTTTGCATTGAGTGCAAAGACCACACTTAAATGTGCCCCTCTTTTTATTTGTTAATGCCCCCTTACTTTCTCTGTTCTGACATTCAAAGTACTGTTTTAGTGATTTACCTTTCCTAAATACCATTCTAGGTCCTGCTATCACTGTTTCAACAGCATTTTCGTAACAACTGAAAATTGTTCAATTATCTTTCAAACTTTTCAGAATGCTGTTACTATCAGTCATGTATGTGGTTACATTTGCATTAATATTAATATTACACAGTAAGGTTGGACACCCTTTGTTAAGAGCCTTAAAGTAACTGATAATGAGTAAGCAGGTGGCAGTGATAACTACCTTATAGTCTGGGCAAAAGGGGACATAGCTAGTAAACCTGTGCCAGCCTTTCCCAAGTGTGTGTGTGTGTGTGTGTGTGTGTGTGTGTGTGTGTGTGTGTGTAAATCAAACCTCAAAGAGTGTGTGTGTCAGCTACTTTGGCAGGGACATGAAGCAGAAGTTGAACAGAGAGGGCACTGGAGGTCTTGGATTGGCTACTCAGTTGAGAGCTCAACTCTATAGCTGTGCCAATGCGGAGTCTTACTGGGGATCTGGAGAAAGAGGGAGGAAACCAGCCCTGGCCTGACTGTTGTCTGATTGTGCTCTTAAGGGAAATTGCACTTGATGTAGAGAGCTGCGTCTGGAAATACTGTGTGTGTACTTGTCATCCTTCCAGTGAACATCCCCAATTGTTGCCAGTGGTGAGGATTGAGGCACCTTGATTGTTGGTCCAGTGGTGGGGTGTCACACTCCCCATTTTAAAATTTCAAGTGATTTGTTTTACAGTGCATTGTTTGACATTTTAGGTTCACTGTTTACTCGATTTTTCTTGAATCACACCCACAAAATGATGTCAGGATTAAGTGTTAGGCAAAGACTTGCATACAACAACAAAACATCATGGTTAAGCAAAACAACTTAAGTCTTTAGAGGAACAGCTTCTTATTTGCAATGTGGTTTCACTTCAGTATCTTCCTATATGCTACTTGTCGGTGTAAGGTGTTCTACCTACTAGGCCTAGTTGCCCATCATTCCTGATGGAAGTTACCTGTGGTGCTCCGCAGGGATCAGTAACTGAGACCAGTTCTTTTTAGACTACTACTGATGCACTTTAAGGTGTATTGGTCCCTTTCTGAAGCAAGTGCAACAAATACTTGATGTTGGATAGAAGCTCCATACGATATACAATAGCAAATTTACAATTTTGATGTTACAAATGTTCGTTTTGCATTTTATTTTGTTGATATAGACAAGTTCTTGAAAATGTTCTAAGAGCCGGAAACGTCTCCCATGATATCATGAAAGACTGAATTCACACTGCCTCACTTCCAGTTAATGTAAAGGCTACTGTATTTCCATGGTAAATTATACTGAATAGATAACACATTAGAAGAATTTTTTCATTCCTTGCATAATTCAGAGAATAAGACACTGGCTTAGCAATCAGACAAAAATCGGAGTGAGGAGTTGCCCATCTTTCCTGATGGAAGTTACTTGTGGTGCTCCACAGGGATCAATAACTGAGACCAATTCTTTTTGGACTATTCTTCTCAGATGATAAGTAGGAAATGGGCTTTAGTAACTTAATATGTGGACAACTGTAAATTAGCTTGCATAATTTCTTCAAAAGAAGGTACTAAAATTCTTTATGATAGCATATGAAATGAATATACTTGGTGCAGTGGTAATAAATGTAACTTCAGTGTCAATAAATGTAGTATCATAAGATTTGTTTTAAAATGACATAATTGTGATTGCAAAAGAGCTAGGGCCATGGTAGATGACATTTTACACTTTGACTAGTGTATTATCTACCAAAGTTAGAAAAAACATATTATGTGAGCCACATAATTCTAAAGGACATTTATAGTCACTCCTGGGGACAAATTGTACCACTTTTCATCTCAATTTTCCAACCTACAATTAAAGTTATGAAGTATTGTGAGTTCAGTGTTTTATGATGTCATGGTAGGAGTTTTCAGTTCGAATAAATATTACAGTGGAACATCCTTCTCAGCAAAATTAAAATGCAAAACCAACCAACTTTTGGCATCAAAAACTGTATTATCTGGTAATTGTATATGGTAAGGAGATTATATCCAACTTCATGGGTTTGTTATTTACACTTGCTTCAAAATATGACCAAGCAAGCAATAATGCCTGACAGGGTGTGTGTTAATGTGTAATTAACACCCGTCCAGGGGTGTTATGAGGCCCAATGTCACAGGCAGAGGGCCTCTACACCCCTGGAAAGATATTATTTACACATTAACAAACATCCTGAAGGGCATTATTCCACTTAGAGAATGGACTCTCTATAAGACTGTCTTTTACTTATTTATTTTTTAGTGCTATGTTATTTTTTTAATATATTTTTGATGCAAAATAGATTCTCCATCTAATGTTTCAAACTTGCTGTAGTATATGTCAATAGTGTTGAAGTTTTTCATTCAAAATATAGCACTTAAAAAAATATAGGTATTTACTTTATTTTTTTGGTCCCTTACTCCTAAAATGCATGATAGAGCATCTTCTGTGTGGCGACATGCATGAACGGGTGTTCCTTCATGGAAGGTTGTACGTTAGGCCCGGCAAGCCAGCATGTAAAACTCTACTGCCAATCATTAGCGGACCGGAGTTCCGCTCTGGTGGCCCCTAACCGGGAAAAGCCGAAAGACACAAACAAACAAACTCCTAAAATGCATGGTTTGTTGCCCGTCATTGGAGACAGAAGTTACTAAATAATGACATACATTTGAGTTTCAGAATTTTATTTCCTTCAGAAAATTCATGCTGATGCAAATCCTTTTATTTAAGCAAGTTTTTAATTTTATAATAGGAATAATTAAAATCTGTTCTTATTTTTGAGTCTTTGGAGTCCTTTTATTTTAGGCTTTATACAGATTTGTTCAACTGAAGGTTCCAGAGGTATACAAACGTCTTCGCTGCTGCCAGTGGTAGATGTCACTCACTCTCTTTCTCACAAAGACACACACACACACACACACACACACACACACACACACACACACACACACACACACACACACACACACACACACACACACACACACACACACACACACACACACACACACACACACACACACACACACACACAGAGTCCCTTCTGCTTTCATGCACACATTCAATCACACATGCAAACAGAAACATAAATACACATACACATATTTTTTTCTGTTTCACTCAATCAATCTCTCTCTTACTCTCATACATGCATATAATCTCACACATGTGCTTTATTTTAAATTTTCTTCTTTTTATTTTACTCTCTAAACAGCAAAAGCACTGCTTAGCGAGTTTAAATAATCATTCGCTCGCTCTCACTTTCACTGACATGCGTGCATACACTCACGCACAGACATAAACACACATACACAATTTTTTTTTTATTGTTGTTTTTTTTCACATTTTACACTTACTAAACAGCAAAAGTGCTGCTTAGCAAGCATAAAATAATGGCAGCCATTTGGTTTTCTCAGTCCAAGCTCCACAGCAGGTTGATAAGCAGTGGACTCGTTTTTTCAGTGGGCATTACCTGTACATTAATACCCTGCTGGAGAACATCCGTCCTCTAATCAGGGTGCTGACATACAGTTCTAACACACTTTACTGGGTCATTTCCTGTAGCTTTCAAGCAACCTACCTAAAATAACTTAAAAAAATAAAATATATACAGTGATGCCTAACTGGAAACATCACAGGGTTGGAAAACTTACATGCTTCAGAAATATTTTAGGAATTTTAACTATATTCTCTTTCTCACATGTTACCTGACCTGGTTTTATTTGATATTCTGGAGCACACTTTTGGGGAATAGACACAATATCAGGAATCTAATATCAAAAATAAATATCAATAACAGCAAAAACATGGTAGTTAGGTACCTTATGGCCTGGATTCCAAAATAATGTATGCTCAGACCAGTAAGCCTTCTAAAGATTAGAAGCTTACTTTAAATTTTCAGAAAATGTCTTCTTGTCTACTCTTTGCACAGTATGCAAGTAAGGAATCACGAAAGTCCCCATGGCAGAACTAATGGTGTACCCAGTTTAGAAAAATGCTTGCTACCCTGCACTTTGGGCTAAGCTCCTTTAGTGTTTGTGGCGTTAGTCATATTATCCTAGAGGATTCCCTTGGGAGTTGGCATAATGCTTAAGGTGTTTACCTCACCGACACAGGATACAAGGTTTGATTATCACCTTTGTAAGGAAACTGGTTAGGCTTAAAATGGCTTGCAAGGACAGCTAACCTAGTACTTCATTAAGTCCATCCCTAACCTTATTTAAGCATGACCTTGACCATCTGATGGGAACTAAGAAATTCACCTCAGGTCTAGCCTCCAGGTTTCTGATTGAGCCAGACAGTAACTATGCCCAAACTAACATACCTAACCCACATAAACTTTAGAAACTTCCCAGCATAACACCTCTTATTAAACACCCATGTGACACAGGGGCACAGTTGGGTTGGGTTGCATGGCAAGGCTTATAAAGGCCCTGGTGGTTGTTAGCCTAGTATTTGCCTAGGAAACTATAACACTGCAAGCATTACATGAGGAATGCTGTCTTTCCTGAAATACTGCAGATAACATATAGATTGTGATATGCTCACTGCCAGCTAAGAAACCTAACAACACTGATGTTATAGCTAGTATCACCTGCATGCCAGCAGGCATTGCAGGGGAAAATGCTGTTATGCCTGTAATACAGCAGATGGCATCCAGGTGAAGCTGTACTATCTAGAAGCCAACAGATGTAGGTAGTGTGCTGTTATAGCTTCAGAGTATACATTGGCTTCTGTGATGGACTCAGCATGAGTCAGTTTATGCCAGGAATGTATACTATGATTCATTAACATGGAATGTTTCTGAACTGTAGTATCCATTCCTGGGATAGCGACACATGTTTGGAGTAACACTTGGCATGGAGTACTGGCTGTATTCCAGCAGACTCCACCTTCCATGTGTACACTGAAGGAGTGCATTAGCATGACCACTGTATCAGAAGCACTCCACAGCACTTACCATGCATCTTGAAATCTTGTTCTGCGGAACTCCTTCCATGATCACAGAGCAAGGTTGATCCTTACAACCAGAAGAGTTAGTTGTTAAGTTCCTTCAAAAAAAGTCTTCATAAAATCGACAAATGATTACATAGCATCCAGTTTCTTTGGAACCACCATAATACCTATATTACCTTGTCCACAATTTCTCTTGTGCACCTAACAAGGAAAAGCCGAAAGACACAACAACAACAACAACAACAACAACAACAACAACTGTATCAAGAACATAACAGGAGACCAACTATTTTCATTAGATGCCCTTTATTATGGGAGCACCACACAAGAGCAGACACATGTAATGCTGCAACCGAGTTCATACTGCAGGTGCACAGAGTTACACATAGAACATCTAGCTGAATATACCACAGAAAGGGAGGACAGTTAGCAGGTACACACTTAGATACATTCAGTAGATAGATATCGCAGAGATATGGTTATAAAAAGTCAGCAGGCAGGGTACACAATGTAGGCCAAAAGCATAAAGACATTAAGTATGCACAATGGTGGTTTTAGGAGAGGTCAACAAAGGATGGAAAATTACACAACTGAAGACTAACACAGTGAATGGAGATAGGGTGGGACACAAGCATTGGTAGTATAAGTGTGCTAGTCAAGTTCTCCAAGATCTCTGCAAGGGAATTACTAACAGACCTGCTGACACATTCCCTGGCTCATATTGTGCTTGCATTGCTTTTGGAGAAATCCAGTCAGCTAATGCAATCAGGTTGTGCCCAACAATACCTAGTGATCAGTCTCTCCATTATATGTGCCCCATGGAAGGAGGCTTGTCTAAATTAGATGGTATCATCATGCACTGTAACCTCTATAGTTGGGAGCAAGGAAGAAAATGCTGACATATTTTGCAAAAAAAAAGAGGGAGAGAGAGAGAATGAGCTACTCATGGCAAGCAGCTACAGCTATTTGTGTATTTATTTATTTATTTATAAATGTGTTAAGTGGGTAGATGTGGACGGTACAGTGGTGCAGTGGTAGTGTTGTCACCTCACAGCAAAGATTCTCTGGTTCAATTCTCAGCTGGAGTGCCCTCTGTGCAGAGTCTGCATGTCTTCCCTATGTTCATGTGGGCTTCTTCTCACATTACAAAGACATGCATCTGGAGCATTTCTCCCTGGGCCTCTGCTGAAAATTGTCTTATTCCAAGTTGGACCCGTCAACAAATGTAAAAAAAAATAAATGTGCTAGCCTAGGGGCACTTTTCAGGCATAATATGGGCCTTGGGCAAAGCCTATTAACAGTGATTTTATATATATATATATATATATATATATATATATATATAATAAAATGAAATGTAAATAGTTAAAATACAAAGCATAAATGAGTGAAAGAAATAGCATACATGGTTTAATTTCAAATCTAGAATATTTACAATACTTAAAATTATAAAGCACTTATGATATTTTACATTTGTAATAAATTAAGGTGTCATGATAATTGTCATCTGTGTGATATAAGAATGAAGTACAGCTTTGCCAAGAGTTCACATTTATTTATTTATTTAGTAACTGGGGGTGTCCAACTGAGTGAAAGTCTTTTTTCAGTGGAGGCCTACATGTAGCCAGGACTACATGAAACACAGTCTAACAAGTCAATTTTACCTTTGCTAGACTCTCCATAATGAATACAGCAGGCATCTTATCTTTAAAAGTAATGCAGCTATGCTTAGAAGAAAAGCTGAAACTTCATCTTAGAACACATTGTTTAATTGCTGAAACAACTTTATCTTACAATCAATCTAATTTCTATTCACACTCCTCATGTTAAAGTTTTAAATGAGTTTTGCAAAAAAAATGCAGATTGCAGCTTATGATTCAAATTCTACTTTTACTCAGGCTTGATTATGGTATATAACTTGCATATAACTACAAAACATTAAAGGCCATCAAAACAACTAGCAGTTTTAGGAGAACAGTTTCTTACTTACATTGTAAGTCCATTTCAGTGCATATGCTATAAGTTAAGTTGTAATGTCTCTGATAAGTAAAGTTGCAATGTATGGTGTGCCACCTGCAAGCCTTAGTTGACAACATGTTTTTCCAGACATAAGAAACTACTACTGATGCATTTAGGATGGATGTACAGTACCCGTACAATGATTTAGGCAGTAAGGCATTGTGGGTTCATCTTCCATGAGGTCACAGCAGGGGTTCACAGCACCGAGAAAAAAAATCAAGGACTGTCCTTACTGACAAAACAAATTACAAAAATAGCACACGTTTTACATCACAAATTGCATACATTCGTGTTGTATACAGTAAGGTGGTTATACCCAGCTTCAAGAGTTTATCATTTACTCTTGGTTTAGACAGTAACCAGGACACTTTAAATCAGAGAAGTAAAATGATTACTTTACTACAAATTAAGTGAGTTACCACACAGCAGCTTTAAAGCCCTTGGACATCTCTCATCATATACTGAAAATTCCAGATGACAGACACTGGTCACCAGACCAATGTGCATACAGCATCTGTCCACTCAACATTCAACCATAATCCTTAGCTCTGCCCAACTTTGTGAATGGAAACAAGGGACACCAATGTGAATATGAATACTGCAATATGTCAGTCCAATCCTGTACCTGCAAAACTGGCAAGTCACTAAACTGCAGTGCAGATCACTGTATGCAAATGGGGCTGTAGCTCTTCAGGTATGTGGAGGTTAACCACAAAGTTGTTCTGCCATAGGATGTTTTCAATGTAGCTAGTGATCCTAGGGAGAGTCAATGTGGCCTTTATCTGTCTAATTCTCCTACCTGCCTATTTACATTAAACAATTCAGTGGGGAATAAAAATTGTAACATATGCTGTAGATTTACAGAAGCCTTTTACCATGGAAGTACTGCATTTACCTCCATCAGTTGTGAACATAGGTGTCCTGCAACTTTTTAAAATTATATCCTAACTCAAACCATGCTTACACACTTTTTTCTCATTTATATTAATATTCACATTCTCGTTCAGTAAAATTAAAAACATTAACTTCAAAAAGATTTTTGAACTTGAACATTGCCAAGGGTATAGGCAAACTGAATATTTAAATATTAGGAAATGTTTGTAATTCAAATACTTGTAATGCTATAAAGTAATAAAATAATGAGATCATGAAGCTTGAACATCACTACATACAAAAGTACCATATATTTGTCTGGTTTCTGTCACTCAGTTTGTGGGAAGACTCCATGGAAAATGAAATAAATTGTGTAATCTCATAGCATAAATAGTCGTTCAAATATGCTTTTCTCCGTGTCATAATACTGGAGAATCTGGTAACAATCTTCTTGTCAAAATCAGAGCTTAAGTGACACAGACTTGTTCAAAAATTAAGTCATATCAAATGGTGGGTATCAAACCAAAGTGATTTCTGTTGGTCTAAAATGGCTTAAAAAAAGAGCAATGTTTTGGGAAGGTGCATAGGTAATCTGTAAAGGTCATCATGGTGCCCTTGAATATATTAACCTTATAAGGCTGCAGTTGGTAAAGAGATAAGTATTTTTTTCATACATCCCTAATTCAGGGTTGAAATCTTAGTGTATCTCTTGGCATATATATGACTTCACTAGTTTAGCTAGTTTGGTCCTGAATCAATGGTAGCTTGTTATTATAGGTGTAATTAAATAGGATGTAAAGAGCAGGCTCCATTTGTGAGATGGAATTTCTCTACTGTATCTCCCCAGCATTGTGTAAACGTGTTCCTAGGAAAGGACTTTGAAGTCTGCATTTCTGACTACTTTGCCTATGTTAAACACGAACAATTCTACTGAGCCATTAGCCTGTGGCCACAATGTGTTATTTTTCTCTAATGATTGCCTAACTTACTCAGAATTGTTTGAACTAGATGCTCTACTGCTGACATAATAGTTTTTACTGAGTTGGAAGGTTTTGGTTCTGTCAAAGGATATCCATATTATTTGTCAATCATAACTAGAATATAGCCTATGTTTTTGATTGCCCTATAGACATAAGTGGAAATATATATTTGGTACTGATTCCTTTCTTGAATAGTCATTAATCATACCTAGATGGCAGCATTTTCATTGACTAATAGAAATCATTGCTTACATAAAACCAAAAAGCTTTAAGCTTATGGGAATTCTGACATCTGAAATGATACACTAATGCTTCTGACTGTACCTGACACACTGAATAGTTCCTTGTAGTGAAGTTTACCATGCTTTGAATACTGTAAAACAATATCTTCCACTCACAAGTGCTTTAGTGACTCTTCTTTATAAAGAAGCAGCTGTGAGCAGCCTTCTCTCTATTAACTGTTATAATGTATTTTTCCTGATGCTGGAGCAGTGACTATGGACATCTGGATCACCTTTACCCCCCTTTCTTTCAGATATTATTGAGAGGAAATGCTTACCTTCTAGAACAGGGGTCCTTTTCAGTTTCTTCCTCTATCTCTTGCCAAGGTGACTGCTATGGAAATAACACATTCTGCTAATCATATTTATATTTTATTCTGCCAGTTTGTCATAGCAATACCCATTTATTATGCAACGCTATATACAGTGCAAATTATGATATATTATTCTGTAAAATATTTAATTTGCAACTGTTTTGAGCTTGTTCTATGGGTTAGTCAGAGACTATGAATATCTTGGCCTACAATGTGCTATGGACACAGCTCTGTGGCAGTGTTCATGTCCAGATCATATATGTTGACAGTTGTCCACTCATAAAACTATTACAGCTGTGCACAGGATCCATTGTTGATAGCCCATCTTTTCCATGAATATGTACATTTCAGAAGTGTAAAGTTGTGTTAGCAAGTGTTTCATGTGACATGGCACACACTTGACAGGGTCATAATATATAGGATATCTGCATTCACACTGTTTATACTAATATGTGTGCCTGCACAAACACAAACTTACATGTACCACAGGAACAGTACTCAAATCACATCACTTGTGTCAGTGTTCTTGTGTCACATAGGTTGCAGATACACAGCACCCAGCACAGGTCTGTAGAACTTCCAAAATATATTTGAGTGGAGGGAGGTTGATAACCCACAGATATGCCTGAGCTGCTGGGATCAGTACAAAACTGTACTGCTTTCATTTGGACCAGCATATGCACATGCTGAAACTAGATGTTTGTATACACTGACAACACAGGGAACACACTGCAAGCTATATGAATGCATCACAGTTGTGTGGTGTTTTTCACTCAGCTGATGCACTGCATTGTAAAGCCTTTATTTCTTCAGCAATATGCATGTAAGCATATACTCAATATTCCTACTGCAAGTCAACACACGTTAACAGCAAACCAAACCTAAAACTAAAGATGTCAGTATATTGTGCACCTCATTATCACAGCAAATTACATGTCATCGTGTTTGTAATGGCAGCAGCACCCACCACATGTACAAAATCATGGGCTGCATCTGTGAATATGCATGTGGAACTAGGTGATATACTTAACAATGTCGCATGGGCAACAATGTCACATGAGTATTGCAATGAACTATGCCCAACTGTGCATATTTGTCAAAGTGGACACAGATGCACTTTACACTGGCAAACACTGACAGTCTAGATAGATTTCCTTTTAGCTTTGTCATGCCTATACATGTGAAATACTCATTTTTGCTTGGAACATGCTGCTGCCCACACACAAAAAAATATATGTCAAGACTCATGTATGATAATTCTTAGCATTTCACTGAGACTCACTGGAATCCCTGACTAATTTTACTGACTGTTTTGACAGACAGCTAAACATTCTTGCACCGCACTAGTAGGGCAGACATTTTCTCATAGTAGCACATAAAAATTATGCAATTTAGTCACCTTTATAGCAAATTCAAGTATGAACATTATGACGCTGGGAATAATTCTGTTACCATGTACACCAACAATCTTGGTGCATGCAAAACACAAGTTCAAAAAATGGAATAAAGCATCCCCTTTTTGCCATGGGTCAAATACCCCTGCCAATCCCAGGTGGGTTTCACCCCCATACTCCTGCTAATTATATATACTAAGTTTGAGATCATACAATGTTGGGGAAAGGGCATATTTCCCAACCATACCTGTTGACCAAATATTTTCAATTAAACAGCTTTTGACCAAAGGGAGATTTGATGTTTGATGACATTCAGTACCCATCTCTTTCTCTCTCTCTCTCTCTCTCTCTATATATATATATATATATATATATATATATATATATATACATACTTACTGCAGCGGTAAGAGACTCTTACTTCATAATACATCTGATGATGTAGCATTGAAATTACACTGTAAGTAAGCAATTACTCATCAAAAGAAACATTTGACTTTGAAAAAAGTTATGCCTTAGGATTTCAAAAAATAAAGGTTACTCTGTGGAGATCCTCTGTCATCCTCCGACAGTATTACAATACTAAATTTCAATTCCACCCTCTAGCATGACATCATTTGGTTGGCAAAGTACCCCACTACACTACCCATTACTATCTTAACATTCCGTCTGCATCTGCACTGACAGGAGTAGCAGTAAGATTCAGTAATGTGCAATGTTAATGCATTGCATTGCATTTTTCCTAGTCTAATCTGACAACTGCTGAGACCACTGCATAAGCACTGTGTTCACCCAATGCTAGACAGTTCCAGAGTTTTTTCTGTATGTCAGTACTGATACCGCAGGATAGAAAGAACCTAGAACTTCTCTTGTAAACTCTCTTGTTTTTCTGTCATATCAGTTTACATTTGTATATATTGTGTATAGTTGAGAGTATAGTGTTTGTGGTAGTATTTAGTTTTTTTGACAGTTTTATGTAGCATATCAGGTGCTGATGTTATTATTTTCTGTCTTGCCTTGCTCTGCTTTATTTATGATGTACTTTCCAGAAAATTAAATAAATGTATTTGAAAACAAAAACAGGACTTATACTGCAGGTATTTAACCTTCTTGCAGTGTCTTTACTGATATGCAGGTTGAGCTGGCAATCATTGAAAGTAGCTGATACAACCGTGCTACCTATATGCAGGATGTGATATTGCATGCAGGGAACCTTAAAACTTTGAAAAATAAACCTGCTTCAGTACTGAGTCAAAAAACAAAAGTCAAGAAATAATGTGTTTGGTGTTTTTACATAGCCCTATGACTAGTGATGCTCTACACTAGTTAAAACTCTGTCCTGTCTGCATTGTAAAGGCTGACAGTACAGGAAGAGCATGCTGTGCTGATGTGCTAACAAGCATAGTGTGAACATTGGAAAAGCTAAGTAGATTGCAGCCAAGTTCTCTGTAGGAAAAAGATGGCTCGTTCTTACACACACACACACACACACACACACACACACACACACACACACACACACACACACACACACACACAAAATCACACAGTACAGTACAGTTACACCTGTATGTCAGTACTGAAGACTACTGTTTTTTCTACCATTTATTGCCTGCAGTGCCAATAATAATGTACCGATGAAACACCAGTTGCACTATAAAAGTCCACTGCTTTCAAATGATTTTTTATATTACTGTTCAGTTCCAGAGCAGTTTTTCAAGGTTATATGTCATTACAAACATTTTTCAGAATTATGCATTGGACTCCAGGATTCCTCGTCTACTCAGAATGATCAATAATTGGACCCGTTTTTACAAAACTGTGTCATACAGAGTAGTGTGCTACCCAAAAAATGACCGATTTTGTGCTTTTGCTAGCAAATTAAAAAAAATACTGTGCTCATTGAAGAACTAGTAAGGCATACCTATAAACTAGGCTATCCCCTTTAATCTAATTGAAGGTGAAAAATACTTTTTCCAGAATCATGCCAGAACATGCTAAAATGCACTTCCAGACATATTATGTATTATGTTGCATTTAAGATTATCTTAAAGACCATCAAATATTAGAAAGTTGAAAGTAGTCCCCTGGATTCTGAAAGAATTGCACGGCGTGCATGATTAGTGTAAGAGGTAATGTTGGCAATATGGCGGCCGAGTGATCCACGTACATGCTCGTTTGATGTGTACGAGTGCCCTTGCACTAGTCCTGCACATTCCCAGCCCCTGTATGCAAATTACCACATTTGCATGTGAAAACCATGCAAATGAGGTAAATATGCCATCCAGGAAGCTGGAATCAGGCCGTGAAGGACTAGCGTAATCTGCAGAAATGTACTCGGTTAGTAACCGAGTACAGTTCTGCAAAATCCAAAACGGAGACATGACAGCACCAAATAAAGGCTGCATATCATTGAGGAAGCATGCCAATGGCCAAGTATAAGGCCATTGGCATTGCAAACAATACAAAAAATAAAAAAATTAAATGTTTATTTTATTTCCGCTGATCTCGGCTGTGTAAGCATAGGGCAGCAGCTCGCAAACAGGATCGGTGGAAAAATAAGGCAATAAACCTAAAACAAGCATTCTAACTAAAATCAGTATTCTGCCATACAAGTCAATGGCAGGCAAAAGACAACCTGGCCAGTGAATAGTGGTTGCTAAGGGGGAAGACTCAGTGTGACACATGGAACTATACATTAGCAGGCAATCCTATGCAAATGAGGGGAAGGATAGTGAATCCCAGTTTTCCCCAGCATGTGAGGCAGGTCCCAACAGTGTAAGAGTATGAATAGCTGAGTGCAAGACTAGGAGGTAGGTCACATCATAGGTGGGTGTGTCAGGCATACTGTAAGCAGACTGGAGCCCTGTGGCTTGGGTGTGCTACTAGCTTAGCACAGCTAAGCTAGGGGGTGTGTCAAAACCTGCCTAGCACTCTCTACAAAGTGTAAGCAGGTGTGTGCGCCACACACTGGGCTGTACAGGAAGAAAAATGAAGTTAAACCAGGAAATAGCAGCAATGTGCACATCTGAGCACTCTGTTTGCACGGCATGCACACGGGCTCAAACAGGGAGGCAATGGGAAGGGAAAACAGCAGTAGGAAGGTAATCAAGGAGAACTAGCCTAGCTGGCAGGTGAAATGTATCAGAAGCAGCCCATTACACAGGCAGCAGCCCAGCCCAGAACACTACTATGAACTAAGAAAACACCTTCTCCACTGGTATTTACCACACTCTACACAACCGGTGTATATAAGTGGGGATATTTTAACAAACAATCCTACAAAATGAGAAGGGCTGCAGCAGGCAACATAGCACAACATGTGCAAGAGACTGAGGGTGGTGAGAATGTGAATGCTGCTGAACAACCCACAGTGAGGAGACGGAGAAGAGTGTACAGACCCAGGGTAACCTACCAGGGGATACATAAGCTGGAGATAGTGGAGCGCTATAGGGTGGACAGAGACCTCCTACAGCAAATAGTTGAGCTGTGCCGGCCACACCTGACACACCAAACTGACCGAGGGGAACCCATCCCAATGGATACCAAGGTATGTGTAGGCCTAGGTTTACTAGCCACAGGTACCTCCCAAAGCACAACTGGGGATATCATGGGGATCTTACAGGCATCAGCATCCATAGTATTCCACCAGTTCCTGGATGCTATGTCAGCACATGCCAGTGAGCATGTATATTTCCTCAACACCCGTGAGGTGTTGACCAGCAATACGGGTCTCTTTCACCAAATAGCAGAATACCCTGGGGTACTGGGTGCTAGAGACTGCACGCACATATGCATCAAAACACCACCCGGTGAGCAAGGTAGGGCCTACATCAACCACAGGGGCATCCCCTCCATCAACTGTCAGGTCGTATGTGATGCCCAGGGCATTATAATGAATGTGTGTGCTGGCTGCCCTGGAAGCTATGATGATTCCCACACATGGAATCTGATGCAGCTGCAGCAGAGATTTGCCAATGGGGACATCCCCTACAGTTACCTAGTGGGGGATGCTGGGTACACACTGGAGCTGTGGCTGATGACACCCAGCAGAAATGCACACACACCTAAACAAGAATGCCATAATGAAGCACACACACAGACCAGACATATAATAGAGCATGTGTCTGGGATGCTCAGGTCACGGTTCAGGTGTCTGGACACATCCAGTGGAGCCTTGCAGTATTCACCAGCTACATATACCCAAATTGTTATGGTATGTGCTATGCTACACAATATGATCCTGCAGAAACAGCTGCAGCAGGAACAGCATGGGACAGGGCCACATAGCCCCCCCACCAATGCCAAGGCCTGCACAGGCACAGAGTGACCTGGAGAAGGAAGAACCTGAGCATGCCCCAGTAGGCAGAATGAGGCGTGCCCAGTACACCCTGGCCTTGGCAAAGAGGCAATGCATAACACATGCACTAACAGAGTAGGGTCCCAGGGAATGACACCTCTCTCTGACTCACACATACAGTAAAAGGGATGCCAAACATGACACCACCTGTGCTCAACCATGTATAGGGAGTGTACTATGTGCATCCGACATAGGCAGCCCTCCAGCACCATCTGCAAGTCTGGCACACCCACAAGGTAAGTCAATCAACCTACAAATTGCCAAATGGAGTAGAATGTGTTGTTACCTGTAGCTCTGGTATGGATGTGAGCATGCAAGGGAATTGTGTGGCTGAATGTTAATGCAGCCGACAGCAGACACCCATAGTGGCACCCTGACATATGTAACACATAGTGGAGTCACCATAGTAGCTAGTACTACACAGGGTGACAAAACCCACTGCAGGAAATGTGCTGAGTGATATGTGTGTCCATATGACCCACATATGCCAGTCAAGATGGTTCACATACCCAGCAACTGTCACAGCCAGCAGGACAGGTGTAGACAAACCTAAACAGGGCCTGTGCCATGGCCCCAGAATGATGGCTATGATTAACCCCACCCCCAGGCCTACACAAACAGACTACAGCAGGGCAGGCAGTGGGATGTTAATTCTGGAGGGTAGGAAGTCAGACAATAATATGTAGGGCAACCAGAGCCATGATCTGTAGTACACTGATGTGCCTCTAGTCAGCATGATAGTTAGCAATACAGAATGAAATGGAGTACCTGACATACCAGTACAGTCATAGCAAATGTGTACAAGTGTCACTTGTGCCCCCCTATCCTATATAGCAATGTAATAACAGTCAGGTGTGCCCCCTCAACCCTTTGTAGAAATGTAGAAATAGTCAGGTGTGCCCCCATCCTACATAGTAATGTAATAACAGTCTAGTGTGCCCCCACTCCTGTGTATAAATGCAGAAACAGTCAGGTGTGCCCCCCGCTATGCGGAAATGTAGTAACAGTCAAAGCCAACTGATCGATGGATACCCTGCAGAACACAGCATGCTACCTGTTGGTGTACAACACAAATGTCAGCATTGCAGCACAAGCTACCTGGACACAATCCACACATCCACTACAGATGGTCATACTTGGCATGCTCACACACTTAGAAAAATGAAGACAATGTAAGTCAACAACATACTGAAAGGTCATACTGGGCATGCTCACACACTTGAAGGCCATGACTGCAAACACCAGTGAACCAGACATATCTGGCAGTTGCAGATGTTACTGCAGACACTCGTCAGTATGCACCACTCATGCCTTGCACACACAGTGGATAGGAATACAGACATATATGTCAGGGCGACACACTATAATAAGCCAAAGGTAGACATACATAGATGTGTGGAAGAGGGTGACTGTGACAAGGAGCCATCCAGGCCTGTCCCACCTAGCACACAGCCAAAGGGCCCCAAACACATGAGGTGCATGTGTCACTCACTGCAGATACTAGCCACCAGTATCTGTCAGCATTACAGACTATGTGGTGCATGTGCCAGCTGTGCAACATGACTGTACAAGGAAGTAGTCATCTAGCAGCTGTATACATGTATCTGTGACATATGACCCCATGTGTGCCCGCATGTGGTGTGTCGACCTGTACATGAATGGGTTATGGCCCATGCACACACCACCCTCCCCATAACCCTACTATGACAAGCCTGCTGAGGTAATCTAGTATGAAATACACCTGTGGGAGAGTTGTAGCCCAATAATCTCTGTGGTGTGTCCCATAACTGTGTACTGCTGTAGTGTGATAAACTAGTTAGGTAGGTGTTCGAACCCCAAACGTGGCAAGTGTGTGTGTGTTTATGTGCGTGTCTGTCTGTCTGTGTAGAAAGCAGTGCTGTTTTGGGGTACTCACACTCCTTACAATTCATATACTCAACTTTGGCAAGGCTGCTGATGTCACCCACCTAGAAATACACCTCTGGGAAGATTATAGCCCAGTCATCTCTGTAATGCGTCCTGTAACTGCGTACTGCTGTAGTATGATAAAGTAGCTAGGTAGGTGTTCTAACCCCAGACTTAGCATCTGTGTGTGCGTGTGTGTGTGTGTGTGTGTGTGTGTGTGTGTGTGTGTGTGTGTGTGTGTGTGTGTGTGTGTGTGTGTGTGTGCGTTTGTGTGCATGTCTGACTGTGCAGAGAGCAATGCTTTTTAGGGTACTCACACTCCTTACAATTCATATACTCAACTTTGGCAAGGCTGCTGATGTCACCCACCAAGAAATACACCTCTGGGAAGGCTGTACCTCAGTAATCTCCATAGCACGTCCTGTAACTGCATACTGCTGTAGTGTGATAAAGTAGCTAGGTAGGTGTTCTAACCCCAGACATGGCAACTGTGTGTGTTTGCATGCCTGTCTGACTGTGTAGAGAGAAATACTTTTTCAGGGTACTCACAGTCCCAACTGTGTGTGTGTTTGTTTGTGTGTCTGTCTGACTGTGTAGACAGCAATGCTTTTTAGGGTACTCACACTCCTTACAATTCATATACTCAACTTTGGCAAGGCTACTGATGTCACCCACCTAGAAATACACCTCTGGGAAGGTTGTAGCCCAGTACTCTCTGCAGCTCATCCTGTAACTGCATACTGCTGGATTGTGATTTAGAACAGTGGTAGGGTTCCATCCCCACCCATGGCAGTTCTGGATGTTTTGTGTGTGTTTCAATGTCTGTATATGGAGCAATTCATTATAGGCTAGGCACACTCAGTACATTTCAAATGGCCTATTTTGGCAATCCTGCTGATGTTCAGTGTGAAATACAGCTTTGGGAAAGAGATTATCTAGTGATCCCTGTGGTGCATCCTATAACAGACAGTGTGATATAGACCTCTGTCAGGGGTTCTAAACCCATACATATCGGTTGTGGATGTTTTGTGTGTGTCTCACTGCCTGTGTAGGGAGCACTGCATTTTAGGCTAGTCACCTGCAGTACATTTCAAATGGCCTACTTTGGCAATCCTGCTGATGTCGTTCATTATGAAATACACCTTTGGGGAAGGAGTACTTCAGTAATGTGTGTGGTGCGTGCTATGACTGCGTGGTGCTGTGGTGTGATAAACTAGTTAGGTAGGGGCTCTACTCTGAGACATGATAGGTGTGTGTATTTGTAACTCATATCCTGTGTAGAGGTGGTTATGGCCAATGTGGAGTAGGTCTTGCATATTTCTTATATAGTGGCCTGACTATATATCACGATGTCCACCATACAGGGATAACAGATGTGAAATAGCTGAGAGGCTGGGGTGCAAAACCATACCCAAACATGTGACATCAAGGCCAGGCAATCACAGTTAGCAACCCCAGTATTACCCAGAGCACACTCTCAACCCATGTCTCATACACACACACACATGCCTAGGCAACAGCCAATATGTGGGTAGTACGCTGCATAATGGCCACTGATAGTAACTATGGAGTGATAGCAGTGGGCTACAGAGGGCATGTCACCCTGTCCATCTGTCCAATATGCACGTACATGCTGACAGCGCACCTCCCCCATGCTCCCCAATGGACACTTGCACCACCTGAGGTGCCATCACATGTGACCCACAACAGACATACCATGCCTGACAACATGCCTTGTATGGACAGATGCCACTGACACCAAGGAATGATGTTAGCATGCTATCAATGTAAGTGCAGAGTAAACCTGCTGCCCATTACCAGTCCCCAGCACAGGTGGGCAAGACTGGCACATATGATGATAATCTGTGTTCACGACATGGGCCAAACACCCGAGGTACAATTCCACATATCACTGTACATGCATGTGGGAGGTGTGCACATCCCAGACACCATCCATGTCATGGACTAAGGAACACATACATGTCAAGCAATGCACAGCATTGGCCACACACAATAGTCACCCAGGTGACTGGATGGGGGATACAATACCCACCTGTGTGGGCAAATGCAGACACTACAGCCCTGAGACACAATGCGGACCATTGTCATGTGGCCTGATGCTAAGTTATACCCATCGCCTACCCTTGTATAGCCTGCTGCCACAGTCAACCACCACACACCCATGCATGTCAGTACTGGCACCCTGTGTGTTTGTCTGTGGGTTGTATGGTGAGTATGTTCACATCCACACTCACTACAACCCCCATGGGCATACTGAAACAGGCTGTCTGATGTCAGACACCTCCTCATACCCTTTGCCCATACAACCTCCATATGACCCGTGTGGTGCATGTGATACCTGCACAGTGATGTGTTGTGGTAATCCCACTACTGATGAGTTGTACACCCGGCCCTGCCAAGTGTGTTGATGTGTGCGTGTCCCTGTGAGAGTGTGGCTGTGTTGACACTGGCACCTGTTCATGCAGACAGGCACATGTACATCACCTACCATATAGCTGCCATATCCCTGTTGCAGATGTCACTCACCATCACATATATGTTCTGAGGGCTTTACACCAGGTAATACATGTGGTGCATCCAATAACTGCAGTGAATTGTGATAGTACTACATATTTGTCAGGGGTTTGATACCCTGTGTTGGCAGGTGTGCGACACAAACAAGCTGCAGTTTTACTCTCCCATCCCTCCCTTGTCTTTGCCTCTGTCTGACTCTCCCACTCCCTCTCTGGTGGATGTGGAGACATACACCTGATTTGCCTCAGCAGCATGTGTATTTTAAGTGATGCTCATGATCAGCTGATGGCCTCTGCATGAATTGCAGCCCTCCCCTAGCTGATTGCATGTGGAATAGCTGTGGTAACATTCCCATAGCCAATTGCATGGAAACACACTCTGATATCTAGGAACATCATGTTGGTGCTGACCCTTGTCATTCACTGTGAGCATGAACTAGATCTGTTGGTTGGCAAACAGCATCCGAGATGGACTGGGAAACTACCTCTAACAACATACACTGTGGAAACAGGGGAACACACAGGAGGGGATGTGCCTGACTTGACTACAGACTGTAAGTGCTGCTATACTGCATGTGGAGTACTGTTGGTTTAACAGTGTGTGTGCGTGGATATGACTTTCCTACCTATGTCTCCATACCTGCCATGGCAGTTCCATGTTTATGTGGAATCCCCATTTGCAGGGTCAGCTGCAGGCAGGGCAGTGTGTTGTGCCTTTGGTTTCATGTGTTACCAACAGAGAATCTATCTGTGGACTGCAGATGGTAGTGTGAGGATTGTAGT